>NC_051428.1:10317314-10330724 GCF_015228065.2 Penaeus monodon | reverse complement strand
TCCACGTTCAGTTGAAAGGCTTGCCAGTTGGCCTTGTCTAACAGTGCCATAATGGTCACCTGTGACAGTCTCATCGACACACCATTTCTCTCCACCAGAGCCGCAATGGCCAAGGTGAGGTCTAGGACCCCTCCTTTGACATGCGTTGGCCCTTGGCTATTAAGAAGAGCGATCTCGGGAAAAGTCTCGAGCACGTTGGCTATGTGATGGCCTGCCGCATCCGGTGCCCTACAGGGAGCCAGGATGGGGTGGTGTGCATTGAAGTCTCCCCCTATGATCACTCGTTCTTGTGCTGCAGTAGCACAGACCTGGCTGATGTCTAAGCTCCTACAGCCTGGTCTTGCTGTACACATTGTACAGCCTGAGGGGGCCCCCAGCCAGGTGAATCCACCTGTGGGGGTCCCGTGGGCTTTGCCCCACAAGCCGTACGTGTAGCAGCATGACCCCGCAACCTGAAGTTCAGCGTAGTTTCCCAGGTTGGGTCACACCGGATCCACAGCAGTGTTCTCGCTCATTGGGAAGCGGGCTCCCCTCGTTCCCTGCGCGCTTAGACAGCGCACGTGTGCTTAAGCCGCAGAATCCGAAACCGAGATCAACAATCCCCGATCCTCCAGTGGAACACAACAGCAGGATCAACACAAGAACTGCCCAGTTCTTAGCCGATTGGGGAGCCTACCGGCTCCCCCATTGATCTCCACTTCATCTTCAACACTCAGCCATACCTGTGGGCACTCACACCCACAACAATCACTCCATAAAGATATATACACCAGTTTAAGTAGTAGTTGCCAATCATCTACTATACTCGCCCGATTAGCGGCTGCCGGGACGCAGGTGGGACGGGTAACCCCCGTATGTGTGTGTGTGTGTTTATATATATATATATATATATATATAATATATATATATATATATATATATATATATATATATATATAAGTATATATATGTGATTTCAATTTTCGATTTCAAGAATTTATGTTGGTTATAGATTACAGAAATATGTATTACACTGTGGTTGAATACTGAATCCAAACTTTTTTTCTACGCATACACACAAATAGAAACACATACCTATACATTAACACACAACATACATAACAATAATACTATATATTATATTAATATATATATATATATATATATATATATATATATATATATATAATATATATATACACTAAACTACTATAAAATCAACATACACTACATATATATATACATAACTAATATATTATATATATATATATATATATATATATATATATATATATTATATGATATATATATATATATATATATATATATATATATATATATATATATATATATATATGTATATATATACATATATGTGTGTGTGTGTGTGTGTGTGTGTGTGTGTGTGTGTGTGTGTGTGTGTGTGTGTGTGTGTTTATGTATATGTATGTGTTTTATGTAATAATAATAATTTAGTTTTATTCCATTGTTGCAATGGATATGGGTGTATGCGTAGAAAAAAATGCGAGTTTGGACACACAAATACATACATAATACACACACACACACACACACACACACACACACACACACACACACACACATATATATATATATATATATATATATATATATATATATATATATATATATATATATATATATATTATATATATATATATATATATATATTATATATATGTATATATGTATATAATATATATATTGTGTGTGTATGTACATATATATATATACATACATATATATACATATAATATATATATATATATATATATATATATATATATATATATATATATATATATATATATATATAAACACAAACACAAACACAGTAACGTGTACACAAAGATGAAAAGAGAAACAGCCACAGTAGAAAATTAAACTAAACCGTAACGTTTCGAACTCTTCACGAGTTCCTCTTCAGACGAATAAAACCGAAATGGATACAAGGAGATAATTTTGGCAAGTATATATAGTGATAGAGAGACAGGACGAACAAGAGCTGAATCAGGTCTCAGGAGGGTCAAGGTCGAAGAGTCTGGGGAAGGCTTTGCTAACTAACGAGGAGGTAAGATCATCCAGGCCCCATTGACCAGCACTCAAGTTGAAATTAGGCATTTTTCTAATTAAAAGAGATTCTAACATTTTTCTTTCGTACGAATTGGCTGATTTATGAATTAATTTAGCGCTTTTCCAGTTAAGCCGGTGACCTTCATCACGTAAATGAACGAAACACGCATTTGATTCTCTAGCAAATCTAACATCACGCTGATGTTCATTAATTCTTTTCTCAAAAGCTCTACCGGTCTCACCTATGTAAAACTTGGGGCAATCTTTACAAGGTATAGTGTAAATACCGGGAGAAGTCTCAAGAGCACCGCTAGCCGCATTGTGTTTTACTAAAGTATTACGCAACGTATTCGGATATGTAAAGACAATGTCAATGCCAGCGCCTTTAAACATGTGCCGTTTTTCATCGAGGGACGGGTTATACGGAACAATTAATAGATTACTGGCACTATCCTGTTGAGAATTACGGGAATGAGTATAAAATTTCCATCTCGCAGATGAGTGTGCCTGATTTAAGAAGAAACGGGGATATCCTAATTTCGAAAAAGTTTCAAAAATGACGTCAAGCTCCCGATCAATAAACTCATTGTCACAAATTCTATATGCCCTAAGAAACATGGACGAGACTACTGACTTTTTAACATATAACGGGTGATTCGAGAAAAAATGAAGATAATTAGCGGTGTGAGTAGGTTTACGGTAAACCGAAAATTTAAGCGAGCCATTTACATTGAATAACAGTATGTCGAGAAATGGTAATTTCCCTGAATCTTCCCATTCTACTTTAAAATTGATAGTACGCGCGAGGTTGTTGAGTTTACTGAAAAAATCATCGAAATCTGAACGGTTCACTTGCCACATAGAAAATACATCATCAACATAACGAAACCAAACCGTGTCGGGAGGGAGAATCGACGGAAGGAGCTCAGATTCAAACATCTCCATATATAAATTCGCAAGAACCGGGCTTAAGCTACTTCCCATCGCGATACCATTGATTTGTTTATAAAATTCGCCGTCAAAAGTAAAGACATTATTCGTGACGCACAAACGAATGAGATCAATAAAGCAATTGACCGGAATAGGGATATTATCACGAGCTGAATAAAGTTTTCTTTCAAGAAATTCTAACACATCTTCAAGCGGAACATTAGTGAACAAAGATCTACATCAAGAGCTCACTAATTTTCTACGTGCGTCGGCAGTTTCTAACCTATCCATGAAATCATGAATGTTTAATATGACTATCAGAAAAGGACCCCATAAAGGAGACAAAACGCTCGCTAGCCATGATCTAGTGACGGGTACCCGAGTGTGCAGACGAATAATAGTCCTTAGAGGGACCGCCTGTTGTGAGTTTTAGTTAGGAAGGCCCTAAAAATACGGATAGAGGGAAAATTTTTTAAAAAAAAAAAACCGTCTAAAGCGATCAAAGAAATTTTGGTCAGGACAAAGGCAGCAATACGTCTAAGGTTTTAAACGAAATGACCTCCGTGACAGAAGAATACGGGTTGGAGCGCTCAGTTTTTGATACTCGAGTTGCGTTCAAAAAAGGAATGAGCTTTGCTCTCTATCAGATTTATTAAGGATAACTACGTTATTACCTTTGTAGGCTTTGGTAATTATAATATCCAAATTACGTTTAAGCTAGCGAGCGTTTTGTCTCCTTTTATGGGGTCCTTTTCTGATAGTCATATTAAACATTCAATGGATACAATATAATGGATATAATATAATGGATATAATACACACATGTGTGTGTGTATGTATATATATATATATAGATATATATATATTATATATATATTATATATATATATATAGATATATATATATATATATTATATATATATATACATACACACACACACATACACACACACCACACAACACGTGTGGGTGTGTGTGTGTAGATATATATGTATATACATATATATATATATTCTGATTATATATATATATATATATATAATATAATATATATATATACGATATATATATATATATTATATATATATATATATATAAAATATATATATATATGTATATATATACTTTCGTTAAATTTTCGTCCTCTATGTATATCATCTTTGTACTCGCTTAGTGTCGATCCCTTTATCTATCCCATTTCATCTTCCAATTTCTTTAGCTTTTTCCCCCCGACCCGCGTTATTTTTCTTCTTCTCTCTCCTCATTTCCCCCTTTACCCTTAGTTTCTTCCGATTCATTCTTTCTCAACTGAAGGAAACGTTACGTTGTGCTAACATGCGATCCTCTCGTATAAGCAGGAATAAATCCTAAATAAACTGCGTCATTTTGAAAGATCTAAAAGGATGAGAAGAGGAGGCAGTGGGTGGGGTGGGGGAGATGTTAGGGGGGTGGGGGCGAAGAGGAGGAAGAGGAAAAGGACAAGGACAAACCCAAGGACAAAAGCAAACATAAAAACAATGGCAAGGACAAAGACAAGGTAGAGGAAAAAGGAAAGGAAGGAGGCGATGCGAGAGAATCAGGAGAATAAGAAAGTTGATTGTTAGAGAACTTAGAGGCTTGAAACAATTTTGAAGAGCATGGCAGGAAAAAAAGGTTACTGAAGATAATAACAATAATAATAATAATAATGATAATAATAATAATAATAATAATAATAATAATAATAATAATAATAATAATGATAATAATAATAATATCAATAATAATAATAAAAACAATAAAAGTTGATAAAAAAATAATGATAATAATAATAATAACAACAACAACAACAACAACAACAACAACAACAACAACAACAACACGACACCAACAACAACAACAACAATAATAATAATAATAATAATAATAATAATGATAATAAAAACAATAATAATAAAGACGATCAAGGATAAGGAACTGGAAGAAGTCAAATAATGAATAACTAATGATGAATATTAGCTAACGTATCTATACTCTTAAATTATCACAGCAATAACAAAAATCAAAATAAATATGAGCATTATAACCACGTTACCGCTTTCCTAATAATAAATCTACATACTGGGCATGATGATATAGTGACAGCACGTTGGCGATGATGATGCTGGTGTAGTTGATGATGTGAATGTGATAATGATGATGATGGTGATGGTGATGGTGATGGTGATGGTGATGATGATGATGATGGTGGTGGTGATGATGATGGTGGTGGTGATGGTGGTTGTGATGTGGTGGTTGTGGTTGGTGATGATGATGATATGATGAGATGATGTGATGTTGAGATGACGATAATACAAGTGACTGGACGTGAAGGCAGCTACATGTCCCGGTTAGCTCAGCTGTAAATATCAGCCTGCAGTAGATTAAAGTTGTGCAAACTCTATTTTCTAGTTTCACGTATCTCTTTATCACTAAATATTTTCGTTCATTTGTGGTAACACTGCGACCCGATTTAGGTCAAGACAATTGGCCGAAAAGGGAATTTTATAACTGGCGGAATAATAAAAAGAAAGAAACCAAACTGATCAAGATGTCAAATTATATATATATATATATATATATATATATATATATATATATATATATATATATATATATATGTATATAATTATTTTACAAATTAATTTACCTTGGGTCCTTCCTGGTACGTCTGGCTTTCTTGCTGCACGATACAATCAGTGTGAATATACAAAGATCTTCATGTACGAGCACATGTACGTTTATGTGTACATATGCATAGATGTGTGTATGTGTATGTACATACGTGTATGCGTGCGCGTGTGTGTGTACGTGCGTTATGGATACGTGTGCGTGTTGTTTGTGCGTGAGTACGTATGTGCGTACGTGTACAGGGGCATGAGTACGTGTGGGTATATGTGTGCGTGTGCGTATATGTGTGGATATACGTGTCTGCGTTCGTGTACGTGTCTACGTTCGTGTACATGTCTGCGTTCGTGTACGTGAACGTGCGCGTGTATACGTGTGCGTGAATGTGTATGCATTCGTGTAGCTGTGTGCGTTCGTGTGCGTGTATGTGTGCGTGTGTGCGTGCGTGTACGTTTATGCATGTAATTGTACGTGTCCGTGCGAACGAGGGTAACTATTTAAGGGCCTTTTTGTGTATGCGTGAGCGCGCACGAATATAGTTTACAAATTTACATAAAAGGACTCAGTCATCAGCTCTCACTTAAAAATCACTTTGTTTACGATGAGAGTAAAACGCAACGTATGGGCCATTACTGCTAAATCTTATGACATTTCTAATTCTGAATGTTTTCTCTTTACACCACTTCTGTTTATTGAAAATGAGATAAAATCTGAAGACAAAAAATAAAAGGGTGAGTTCTGATGATTTACTCTGAGAGTGGCAGCGTATATATACGCGAACCTTTTTAATTCTCTTTAGCTTTTAACATCAAGTCACGGGACACTGCTGTAATCGACTTTCGTAGGGAATCCGTTACAAAGTTCAGTAATGAAATAAACACCTCCCCCACCGTGCCCCCAAAACAAAACAAAAAAAACGACAGCGTGTTGCCCTGGTGATCCCCAGCTTGCTCTTTTCTCTGTCCTAGGTGCGTCTGTGGCGGGGCTTCCCCCAGGGGCGAATCTTCACTTTCACGCCAGTTAACTCCTACACAATTCAACAGTTGTTCTTCTGCGCAGTTATTTGTGCCTTATTTCTAAGTGATTAAATACTTATGTAGCTGTATTTTTTTCTTCTTCTTCTTCTTCTTTTTACAACTCATAAGGTAGTTCTCGAGATCATTGCGATGCCCTGTGCAGGTGTTTCGTCTGTACCTGGTTTCTCGAGCAGTATGCGGTGCTGTTGTTTCGTCTCGTTGTTTCATAATCTGTGCATGCAGTTGCTAGTGTGTGCCAGTCCCGATGGGAAATATACAAAACAAATCTGATCACGATGATAAAGAGTAAAGAACATAATATAATTACAATTTCAATTATATATATACTAGTAAGTAACAATTATCTTTAAATCATTTTCTGTGTTGAGCCATTTACTTCTACAAACTTGCTTTCCTTTAACAACGGAATGTTATTTTCGACAAGAAAAAGGTATGTGTATTTACAAACGAATAAATGTGTAAAGCTGAGTTAGTACGACAGTGATTATATGTATGCATGTATGTATGTTGAAATTTTAATAAGATCCTTTAGCTGCGTCCGTGTAACAGAATTATAGAAGAGATCTCCCGTGGGAGCAAGAAGATTTAGAGATTGGGTACACTATTTTGTTCATGTAAAATCTTCACAAGTATCTGTAGACTATTCTCTTCCTCTCATTATTAATAAGGACCTGTAATTCTTCGTCAGAGATTTCAGTATTCCAAAATGATGTATTCATGTGTTCTCTCAGTGATCTCTTGTCCAAGGTTGTAGTTAGATGCAACTGGTTTTAGTAATGTTTTCAACTGAAATATCTATTTGCTTTTGACTTGACGGTGTATAAATGTAGTCTATGCATTAGTCAGATGTGGTTATGTTACGGGAAATAATAAATTAACGTGGTAGCTGTGTAAAAAGACCGTCAATATGATTCGTAATCCGACTTGCTTTGTTCCTTTTAAAATGATCATCCAATTCCATCAAAGGATGCTGATTCAATTACAGTTATTTATACGATGGTTTGTATATTGTACTTTGTGGCATGAACAGTTTTGTAATTTGAAGACAGAGTATTATTTTTGTGTTGTATTTGTTTAACCTTATTTAAACAGAATATATTGATATAATTATCATTGATGTATAAGACACTTGGTTTTGTGCACTATACCTGGCCAGTCAATTCCTTCATTGTTTGATCGTTTTTGATTACTTTGATAATTTTATTTTAGTGTAAATGTCTTGACAGGTGTTATTAATGCACTTTCCATATTGCAGCTCCTCCCGATGCTTCCTAGTAATCTACATTGTAAAACACAAATAGTACCGTTGCTAAACTAGATGGTATAATGTTCTTAATGCTAATAACAAAGATAATAAGAGGATAAAGTCAAACAAAGAATTTAATAATATTATTCGTAACACTGATAACAATAGGTAAGATCATAAGAGTTAAGACGTCAACACAAAGTAAGAACGACAATACAGTAAAGGAAAGAGGGATTACAGTACCCACCGATATAGCTTACAAAGATAAATAAAAAAATGAATTTGAAACAGTGAAAATTTCATCCACACAGATCCACAATCTCCCATCCACACCATGCGAACTGGATCTTTTTAGAAAACCTGCAAATTTCGGGTTTACATAGTGCCTGTAGAATTGACAATTATTCGCAGAGAATTACAAATAATTAGTATAGTGTCTTTATCGTTGTTTTTATAGTCTAAGTATAAATAAGTATCCTGAATTACCTTTAAGCTTAAAGAAACTACGGTTAACATACATTTCTTAACTGATATTTTATTATCGCAAAAAAGGACACACTTCAGCTAAAACGGTCTCGGGCCTGGTAAGCACATTCATATTTCTGCAATGAACCTGGCAATCGTCCATGTTGATTGGGATGAATGAAAACTGAGAAACGGTTTTGCAGTTTCTTTGTTTATTTCAAAGCTTCCGATTTTATTTTTTCAACAACAAACATCATAACAATATTAATAAAAAAAAAAATAAGATGAAAAACGATTATAGATAAACGCTGATGCAATTTAATGATGAATATATAATGAAAAGGTCACAATGATAAAGATAGAATAAAGATAAAGGTCACAATTATAATGACAATAATAATAGTAAATGAAAACAACCACAATAATAATAATAACAACAATAACAGTAATAATGATAATATCAATAATTACATTAGTAATGATGATTATAATGATGGTTAAGGCAATGATAATAATATAATGATACAAAATAATAGTAATAACATCAATAATAATAATATAATACTAATACTAATAAATTATTATTATTATTTTATGATTATATTATGATATAATTTTCTTATAAATAATAGTAATAATGCTAATAATCATAATAATACTATATCACAATAATGAAAATAATAATAATAATCAATAATAATTAAATAATAATAATAATAATAATAATATAATAATAGTATAATTATAGACTAATAGTAATAATGATATAATAAATAATAATAAATAATAAAAAACCAATAATATAATAATAATAATAATAATAATAATAATAATAATAATAATCAATATAATAATAATAATAGAATAATATGATAATAATAATAATAATAATAATAATATATAATAATAATGTTACTGATAATAATAATGATAATGATAATGATAATGATAATGATAATCATAATCATAATGATAATAATAATAATGATAATATAATATAATAATAATACTAATAATAATACTAATAATAATAATAATAATAATAATAATAATAATAATGATAATAATAATAATAATAATTATTATTATTATTATCATATATATATTATTTTAATTACTATTAATAAAACCGCAAACATAATTGTTGCCCATTACTTTTCGCCCTGTCTGTCTATCGTGTGATACACAATACAATCATACACAGCAGAGTAACTGTAAGTTTCCTCATGGTTTTTCCTGACTACTTGCTTCCCCTCTGCAATATTTCGAGTCCAGACACTAAAGAAGAAATGTGATTTTACGGTATTAGAGAAAGGGGGAAATGTCAGATATTTTATGTTAGTCTGAATTTACTATATTACATTTGACTTTCATTTTGGTTTCTGGTGTTTCGTGTTAGGTTTATTTTGTGGCATTTTCATTCTATGTTTATTCAAGTTGTCTCAATTGCCATCACTAATGATATATATTATAATGTGTGTTGTGTGTGTGGTGGTGTGTGTGTGGTGTGGTTGTGTATGTGTTGTGTGTGTGTGTGTGTGTGTTCTGTGTGTGTGTGTGTTGTATATCTATATATATATCTACATCTATATTTATACTAGATTATCTATATATATTATAATATATATTATATATATATATATCTCTAATAGGTATATATGTATTATCATATATATATATACTAATATCTATATATAGTATCTATATACTCTATATATATAGTATATATATATATGTATGCATATATATACATATTATATATATATATATATAGATATATATATAATATATATACACACACAGGGCCCTTTCCATATTCGCTCTCGCTACTTTCCCTCCAACTCACGCAAATATACCGCCATGCATGACAACATTTTCACATTTTTCCCCTCGTTCCTGGGAATGAGTGAGTGAATGGAACGAGGAGGAGCGAGGGAGCGGAGGGGAACGCACTTCACCCGCTCGGTAAGGATCGGACAGCCACGCTACACAGGGCGCCTCGGCTCATTGCTGGCACTCATAACTTGGGGATGGGGGCTTGGGAGTGGGCTCTGGCATGTATGCTTCACCTCTGGCAATGTACTTTCACATTGCATTTCCTTTCTTTCCATTTTTCCTTAAGCATGTTTTTTTTATTTCATATTCCAGATCATTTCCTCTTTCAATTTGAGTTTTACTATGTGTGGTTACAGTATAGTGTGTAGGATTTATGCTAAACGATTGAGATCAGGCCACGAAGGGAAGAAAAGGCTTTTTTGCGTGCTCGTAGAGAAGTTTGCCATCCTAACCACCGGATTGAGCATAAGTATCAGTTGAATTGATGTGAGGAGCTGACCTGGGCGCGCGCTGGACCTTGCCATTGCAAGCCAGCTCTCTATCACCAAGCTAACCCCTCTGTTGGCACTAATGCGGCAAGTTGGTTAGATTCCAATGCTTTCTTCCAGGTCCACTGGGTAGGAGTCCGATGTCTTAACCACTAGACAGTCATGTAATACCTCACACACACACACACACACACAGCACACACACATACACACACACAACACACACACACACCACTCACACAAATAAGGTGACATTCGCACACAAATATAGATATAGGTATAAACACCCACACACACGCACCACACACACACAACATACACACACACACACACACACACAAACACACACACACACAAACACACACCCACTACACACACACACACACACACACACACACATATATATATATATATGTTATATTATATATACTATTATATATATATATATATATATAGTCATATATTAATAGATATATATCTTTGTATATATATATATAGGTTCATTTCCTATAATTATATAAATATATATAGATATATACATAATATATATAATATAGATAATATATTATATATATATATGTATATAGACAACACACACACACACCTGCACACCACACACCACCACACACACACACACACACACACAGCCACACACACACACCACACACACACACACACACGCAAGGGGCGCCCATTAAGATTTTCCCCTGACTGACTTCCCGTGGATGTAGCGGAATTAATCGTTTACAGTATTATCTCTCTCTACACAGGGCCCACCAAGAAGTGACACACTTCTCCCGTTGTTTTAATGAAGCTGTGGACTCCTCCCTTGTAAAAAGTTCACAGATTGCATTTGAAGCCACGTGACTTCCAGAAATCAGTGCTCACCATCTTGAAAACGTCTGCTCCCATCAACAATGACTTCATGGACGGAAAGAGGTGAAAAGTTGAGATGGTGGAACGTCAAGAGATAATGAGGAGGTGTCGTAGCCACAGGATTGCGCTTCCATCTGGGTAATGTGAGAGTTTGTCAACAAGGGGCGTTGTCCTTGTAGGGAGGGCCGGAAAACCCTTTTGGATTTGTCAACATTTTCGCTCACTCTGGTTTTGAGGCGTAGTAACTCCTGTAATAGTAGTACATTGGCCTGGAAATCATCATCACTCGCCTTGCTGGTCGTAAGATTGGCGAAGCATGACTTGCCTGCCAAAAGTGTGACTGTGCTTTCTTAGAGGGTGGTGATTCCAAGTGCTTTCCATTGTTTTTGAACTGGCCTTAGTTTCTGGATCATAGTAATGTGACCGCAAGTTTCAACTTGCGTATTTGTTTTGTCCAAAAAAAAATAAATAAATAAAGAATAAATAAATAAAGATAAATAGAATAATAATAGAATAATGACAATAACTAATAAAAACAGTCTTGAAAAAGGACTCGACCCTGTTTCGGGAAAGTTGTTAGTAGCTTGGATCCCGTCCGACAAAGACATGATGATTTAGTCCACAAATCCAACCGTAATCATGGCATGATTGAGCTTAGCAGAATACGACAATCTTTCAAAATGGAGTCTCCACTGAGGAATGGTTTTCCTCCTCCCATGGCAGATGTGATCGCCTCTAGGCTTAGAGCCATTTCCATAGATCTCCGACACCCCTGAACTGGCCACTGCAAATGTTTAACGACATCATGGGATGGGGCACCTTCCATAATTGCTTTCATTTATCGAAAGTCTTTGTGGGCCCCTCAGGTTTCGATTTAAATAACCTATCATGTAAATATCCAGGGGTTCCTTTCCAAAACCTTTATGAACCTCAGACTAACAGAAATAGTATGGAGTTAAGAGATAACACAGCATGTGAAATAAAGGGAAAAGTGGAACGGGTCAGGGGAAATTTTTAATGTGTATAGTGGGGGGGGTGGTGGTGGTTTTAAAAAATTTTTTTTTAATTTTTAATAATAATTATATATATTTTAAAAAATTAATATATAAAATATTCAATATATATATATATATATAAATTTATATATAAATAAAATATAAAAATTTATAATTAAATAATATTATAAAAATAATATAATATATATTATATATATATAATAATATAATATTATATAAAAAAAAAAACCCAAAAAAAAAAAACAACAAAAAAATAATAAAATTAAAAATTTTAATTATAAAATTATATAATATAATATAAATAGATATATATTTATTATATATATAATAAAAAAAAAATATATTATTTATTAATATATAATTAATAATATATATATATATATATATATATATAAAAAACTATATATATATATAATAAATATATAGAATTTTATATATATATAATATATATATATATTATATATTATATATTAATATAAAATTATAATATATTTTTGTGTGTTGTGTGTGTGGTTGGTGTGTGTGTGGTGTGTGTGTGTGTGTGGGGTGGGTGTTTGTGTGTGGGTGGGTTTTGGTTTTGGTTTTTGGGTAAACATATTATGACCCCTTTCTCGGTGGATGGATGTATACAGATGCGATTAAAACACACAATTAGGAAAAAAAAAAAAAATAGAAAAAAAAAGAAAATAAAAGAAATGACGACTTTTTTTTCTCCACGTGAAGCAAAAGAAAGAGAGAGAGAGAGAAAAGAAAGAAAGAGAGAGGGGAGGGGGGAGAGAGAGAGGAGAGAAGAGAAA
>NC_051428.1:10263199-10298199 GCF_015228065.2 Penaeus monodon | reverse complement strand
AAAACGACAATAATGTTTAGAATGATGATTATAATGTTTACAAAAATAATGATCCCAATAAGCCCGCTAGAAGGATAGGGGCCAAATGTTTAAAAACAGTTTTTTGAAAAAAAAATAGTGGTAAAAAAATGTTTAAAAGGGTTTAATGGAAATTAATGTACTCCGAAATACAAATTTACAAAATTAAATAATAATAATAATAATAATGATGATGGTAATCATAATGATAAAACAATTATGATGATGATGTTAATAATAATAATAAAAAATAATAATTTTTAATAATAGTAATAGATAAAAATAAAAATTTAAAAATAATAATATTTAATAATAATAAATAATAATAATAAAAATATAAATGATAATAAAAAACCAACATTGTAAAAATAACAGTATTAGGATTAAATAAAAATAATGATAAGTAAAATAATAATAATGATAAAAATAATATAATAATAATAATAATAATAATAAAAATAATAATAAAAATTTAATAATGGATAAAAATAATAACAAAAAATTTGGGATAATAAGGGTTGATAATGATAACAGCAAGACAATAACAACAATAGCTGAATTAACTAATATTGGGTTTATGATCTTCCTGTCCCTGTCTTGAAATTCATGAAAAATCTGCTTACCCCTTTGGAAATTCCACCCTCGGGACCTCAAATCCCTTTCCCTTTGAAAAATTTATTTTTTAAAAATCTATTTATTATTTATTTATTTATTTTTTTATTTATTTATTTATTTAATTTTTTTTAAAATTATATATTTTTTTTATTATCATTACTTTTCCCTTTATTTATTTATTTTTATTTTTTTATTTTTTTTATTTATTTATTTTTTTATATTTTTTTATTTATTTTTTTATTTTTTTTTTATTCATTTACTTATATTTTCACATTTCCAGTTCTCAACCCCTTCGCAACCTCTATCAACCCACTGCCCACCCACAACAAAAACAGGAAGGGTAGCTCTAAAACATCGCTACTTCAGGTCTCCATATATTTTTTTCTTCGTCTGCTCTTGGTCGAGAATTCTTCCCCCGGGATTGCTCCCCGGGTTGGTTTTATTAATTAATATATTTTTTTTTTTTAATTACTGGGACTGTTTTGCGTCTTGTTCATTAGATAAAATTTCCCCAAAAGTACTTTCATGTTGCTTTACTTGAAACCTCCCCCGATTCAAGTTTTTTGCCGTTGTTTTTTTTGGGCCGTTTTCGTTTCTATTTTTGCAGTGTCACCCATACCCGTTTTTACACCCTTGCTGGGCCCACATCTTAGCATTCGCTCACGAAGAGGGCGACAGCCTCTTCCTATTCTGGAAATGACGTGCTCAGAGGTAAATCAATGCCCTTTCCTATAAAAATGATTAGGGTTTTTGGGCCCTTAGGCCAAAGGTTTTTCACATATTGTTTTTTTTGTAACCCTGATGTACCCCAATATATATATGTTTTTAAAATGTATTATTTTATTATATATATATTAAATTTTTTTTATATATAATAAAATATATATATATAAACATAATATATGTATGATGTTTAATATTAATAATAAAATAAATATAAATATATATATATATAGGGTTTTAAATATTATATATATATATATTATATTTTATATATATATTTTTTTTGGGGGTTGGTGGGGTGGGGTGTGTGTGTGTGTGTGTGTGTTTTTTTTTGTGTGTATTATATATATATATATATATATATATATATATATATATATATAAATTTATTAAATATATATATTATATCTATCTTCTTTTAAACTATCTATTATATTATAAAATATATATATGCATATATATATATATATATATAAAAATATATATATATTATATCTAATATATATATATATAAATATATATATATATATAAAATATTATATATATATAATAAATATATTTTACTATTACTATTTTTAAATTTTTTTTTAAAATTACAGGCATTTAACATTGCGGCATGTTGTATTCTTTTTGACATATATGGCTTATCTCTTCCCTCTTTTCACCGTCTCCTATTTCTAGCATTCATTCCTTTTCTTTCCATACCTCTCTATCACTATTATCCTTTATTCTCCTCTTTTCATTTCATTTTTTCTCTCTCTCCCTTTTTCTTTTTTTCCCTCTCTCTTCTCTCTCTCTCTCCCTCTCCTCCTCGCTATTTTATCCCCTCTCTCTCTCTCTCTCTCTCTCCCCTTTCTCGCTCTCTTTTCTTATTCACTTCTTTTTTTTTTTTTTATGCTCTTTTTTTAAAGTTCACTGCTCCCGGGCACCAATGGGAAATTTTTATAAAGGGGAGGGCGTTACATTTAGCTTTTTTTATACTACAGGGGAAAATCGGTGTAGGGGAAAAGATTTTCCCAAAAAATAAGTAAATAAAACAGGGGAGAGAAAGAGGAGAGAAAAGAGAGAGAGAGAGAGAGAGGGGAAGAGAGGGGAAGAGAGGGGAGGGGAGAGGGGAGGAAGGGGGAGGGAGAGAGAGAGAGAGAGAAAAGAGGGGGGGAGAGAGAGGAAAAAAGAGAAAGAGAGAGAGAAAAGAGAAAGGGAGGAAAGAGAAAAGGGAAAAAAAAAAGGACAGAGCGGGGGGGCCCCGGGCCCGGGAGAGGTAAAATCCGCCCCCCCCGGGTCACCCGGGGCCCCGGAGCCGGCAAAAAGCCACCCGCGGTAGACGACCTGCCCCTTGGAGCTTCCGCCGCCGAGGAGAGGGTGTTTTCCGTGCGGGGGCCGCACTTGTTTCCTCCGAATGCTTTTCCCTTTTTACTCCTTTTTTTTCAGCTCATGAAAAAATCCCTGGGGGTAAACCGGAGGGGAATGAAAAAAGCGATTCCCGATTTCTTGATATGCAGGAGATAGATTTTTCCTTGGCATGAAGCTTCGTTCTCTTTCACATTGTCACACACACACACACACACACACACACACACACACACACCCCAAAACCACAACACACAAAACACACACACACACACATGACATTGCCCAAAGGGTTTTTCCTCTCTTTTGTAAATTTCTTTAGTATTTAAATTCGGGAAAGAGGTCTCTTACTGCATTTATTTTCTTTTTCGATTTTATCATGAAATAACCTCTTTGTTCTTTTTTGTATATCCTCTGGGGAACAAATTACTTCAAGGGAGATAATAAACTCAATATTACAAACCAATGTTTTTATTTTCAATAAATCCAAGGGAAAATTTTAAAAAAAAACTAATCTTGTTGCAATATAAAAAAAAGTGATGCAATTACCAAATTAGCCCCATCCGGGAAAATGCACCCGGGGGAAACATGCACCCCGGGGTTTAATGCGGACGGGGAAATGTTTGTACCCCGGGGTAATGAACCCCAGGGTAATGCAGCCAGGGAAATGCAGCCCAGGGTAATGCGGGCCCAGGGTAAGGGCGGGCCCAGGGTAATGCGCCCGGGGCAGCCGGGGTTTAATGCCCCCCGGGGAAATTTGCACCCGGGGGAATGCAGCCCGGGAATGCAGCCTGGGAATGCACCCCAGGGGAATTTGCAGCCCGGGAATGCAGCCCAGGGAATGCACCCGGGGAAATGCACCCCGGGGAAATTGGCCCGGGGTTTAATGCAGCCCGGGGAATGCAGCCCGGGAAAATGCACCCCCGGGGAAAATGCACCCCCCAGGGAAGCAGCCCAGGGAATGCAGCCCGGGAATCCCGCCCGGGGAAATTTCGCCCGGGGAAATGCGGCCCGGGGTTTAATGCGGGCCCGGGGAATCCCGGCCCGAATGCACCCCCGGGGGAATGCGGCCCGGGGATGCTGTACCCCCGGGAATGCAGCCCGGGGGAATGAAACCCCAAAGGGAATTTCCCCCAAAGGGCCCGGGAAGGGCAGCCCGGGGAATGCACCCAGGGAATCGGACGGGGTTCTGTTAAACCCCGGGGAAATGCACCCAGGGAATGCAGCCCAGGGTATCCCAGCCCAGGGTAATGCAGCCCAGGGAATGCAGCCCAGGGAATGCAGCCCAGGGAATGCAGCCCAGGGAATGCCCAGGGAATGCAGCCGGGTAGTGCGGACCGGGGGAGTGCGGATTTGCTACCGAGTTCTTCCGCTCTTATACAAAATATGGAGGCTGAAAGAACAACCCGTTTGGGTATTAATTTGTAATATAATTTTAAAGGGTTCTTTTTAAAAAGGAAACTTCACTTCACTTAAAAAACCCAAAAAGTGTTTTAAACCCAAAATTTTCCCCCAGTTTTAAAATGTGTATCATTGTGGGTTGGGAGCTGACGCACATAAGCACGCACGCACTTTTCAATATGTGTTTTTTTTTTACATATATATTAAAAATATATATAATTTATATAAAATTATATAATTATTATAATATAAAATATATATGTGTGTAAATAATAAAAACATATATATAAAATAATATATATAATATATATATATATAATATTATATATAATATTTTAATATAATATATATTTTATGTATATATTATATATATATATTATAATATATTTTTAAATATATGGGTTTTATATACAAAATACAAATATTATTATATAATATATTTTATATATATATAATATTATTTAATTTTGGGTACACCCACACACAAAAACACAAAAACACCACCACCACCCACCACACACACAAAAACCCCATAAAATTTTATATTTTATATTAAAATTATAACATATACATATACATATATACATACAAACAGACATGCAAACATTCTCTCTCTCTCTCTTGCGTTCTGTTTTACTATTCTATTTTTCTTTCCATCTTCGTCTTTTGCTATTTATTCTTGCACCATATCTGTTCCAATAACACCTCCCCCCCTAAAAATAAAACGCCCCCCGAAAATTTCGTTTGCAATTTTCCCTTTTATGAAATTTTTTTTTAGGGTTGTGAACGGCTTACTGGGTTAATTTCGCACGACAAAATGCGTTCCATCGAGGTGGCAATCTCATTTGCGTTCGATTCGTACACAGGGAATTAGGCCAAATCATCAGAGTCGACAACAAGTTTATCGGTAATACGGTTATATTTCTATTATATTTTTTTTCAAGAGCAGTAAAGAGAGAGAGAGAGAGAAGAGAGAGGAAGAGAGAAAAGGAGAGAGAGAGAGAGAGAAGGAGAGAGAGGGGGGGGGAGAGAGAGGAAAGTTTTAGACCAGAGAAAAAAGACGGGGGACAAACAGACAGAAAGACGGGCGGGCCGACAAAACAAAACGACAGACAGACAAAACAGACAGACAGACAACAGACAGAAGAAAAGGACAGACGACAGACAGACAGACAGACAAATAAAATACAAAGACAGATATATTTACAAAGAAGCATCCCGACACACACACAAACAGAGAGACAGAGAATATCTGTGGGGCAAAAGAGTGAGAGAGAGAAAAAAAAAACCCTTTAAGGAAAAAAAGGGGGAAGTGCGGGCTTGCAGGGATAAAAAGAGAGAGAAAAAATAAAGATATATTTGATGTACTTACCCTACTCTTTTAAGCAACATTCTGTGACGAAACACAAAGAACGATAAATAAGGAATAGGTGTAACCCAGCTGATCATATCGGTCACTAAAAATTATGTTTTATAATGTTATTTATGATCTCTTGTTACATTTTTAAAATTTAAAATTAATCTCACCTTTTTCCAAAAATTTTTACTAATGCTTATGCATATACGCTTTGACCCTTTTTCTGTTTTTCACCTCTTTCTTACCACACTAGACATTACATTGTTGGGGTTGTCTTTACCACCCGCAAAAAGCTATGTTTTTTGTTAAAAAATTTCTTTAATTCCCACCCTTTGCCAAATGCTAAAATGTTTTCTTACACCCATCCCTAAATTCGGTACATTTAAAATTTGGGCCCAGACCCCCCTGTGAGGACCCCAAGGGGAAACAAACATCGCCCTCGGAGGAGAAAGGCCCTTCTTTTTTCCTTATTTCCCCTTAATAAAGGAATCAAGACATCTTGTGTGTCATCTGAAACCTGAGTCTCACTATCTACCACACTCTTGTAGGGTTCATCACACGGGCTCTTACAACAGGCTTACTTGATCCTTATTATTGTGAGAGACAAGGGACTAGAATGGCTTAGTTAAAAGCGGGAGAGAGAGTGATGGCACGGCCCTTGCTTCTTCCAGAAAAGAGATTATGAATTACGTTATATTAAAATGGCGAGGAGAGGAGGAGAAAAGGAGAGAGAGGAGAGAGAGAAAAGAGGGGAGAGAGAAGAGAGGGAGAGAGAGAGAAAAGAGAGAGAGAGAGAGAGAGAGAGAGAGAGAGAGAGAGAGAGAGAGAGAGAGAGAGAGAGAATAAAAGTGTAAAAGGAAGTGAAGGGGAGGGAGAAAGGTTTATAGATAGGTAGGCAGATGTATAAAGGGAGAATTGGAACAGGTAGGTAGGTAATAGAGGACTTTTTAAAAGCGGCATATAACTAAAAAACACAGGTTTATGTAAACCCGACCGAGAGAGGGAATAGGGGAGAGGGAGAGGGTATAAAAAAGAATAAGGGGGAAGAGCTAAGGCACATAGATAGATTGGCAGATAATAGACAGATATATCGAGGGAGAAGGGGTCAGAAAAGATGAGAGAAGCTGACCAATAGATATAAGTATCCTGTGCTGAGAAGGATGTCGGCCCCCAAAAAGGGTTTTTATGTTATTTTATTTTACTTATTTAATTTTTATTATTATTTTTTTCTATTTTTTTTGAAAATACCCGGGGGTTGTAGTGTCAATAAAAGGGAACATTTTACAAAAGGGAAACATAAAGGGGTTATTACTATTTTTCGAAAATTTAATCGGAAAATTTAGGGGGTTATTAACATAACAGAAATTATTACTTGTGATATAAAACTATTAATGTAAACCGATAAAAACAAAAATTGCACGTTACTTTTTAAAAAACCTTTTTTTTTTACTACTCGCGAATACTTTCTCTCTCTCTCTCTCTATTCTTTCCTCCCCTTCCTCTCTCTCGTTCTCTCTCTCTCCCCTCTCTCTCCCCTGGGCTCTCTCTCTCTCCTCCCTCCCCTCCCCTCGTTTCTTTTTCCCTTTCCCTCCCTCCCTTCATCTAATTTTCTCTCTCTCACGTTTTCATTCATTCTTGTCTGATACACCTTTCCCTCGCATTTTCGTCTATTCGGAAAATTTTAATTATTTTATTTCTTATTCTTAATCTCCACCTCATTCTGTATTCTTTATTCTTATTCCTATATTTATCTTTATTCTTATTCATATCCTTATTCCTATTATTATCCTTATTCTTTTACTTCGCCCCTTCTTTTTCCCCTTTATTTAAAATTTTTTTTTTTTTTTTTTTCTCTCCGCTCTTTTTCCCCCCCCCAGGGGGTAGCTGCCTATTTTTTTTTTTTTTTTTTTTTTTTTTTTTTTTTTTTTTTTTTGTGTTGTAAAATGAGAGCCAACGATATAGCATGGATATAAAATGTCCGTCATTAAATATTAATTCACTTTTAGTAGTTTAAACGATTCGGGTTTTTAAAGAGAAAAATCAAAAAAATTTTTCCCCCAATAAACCCCCAATGCAACTGAATAAAAAAAATCATTAATTATTCCCTGAAAATTGAATGCGAACGAGCACCTATCCCCACACATTTTTACCCTCCCCCCCAAAAAAAAATCAATAGAAGTTTCGATAAATCATCCACAAACGGGATCGGATATTAACTGTAAAATATTGTTTATACGTCCGCGGAATCGATTGGATTGCGGTATACGTATGATAGATTATTTTTTTTATCATGCGCTGGGGCGACGTCTCCTGTTATAGTGGATATACAAGGCCATGGAAATGAGTTCACATTGTTATTTGTTTTAACATTAACTCCACAGATCATCCGGTAAAGAGATGAGTGAAATGCATTGCTGATATGGAATGCTTATGGTGCGGGATGGAATTAATTAGCATTTTTTTTTTTTTAAATTTGGGAAATTTGAGTTTCTCTTTGTTAGGTTTTGGGTGTTTTTTTTTTGCCTTCTGTTTTTTTTGCTTTTAAGGGAATGAGAAAAACAGTCTAGGGTTAGTTTTTTTGTTTTTGTTTTTGTATTTATATGTGATTATATGTCCATATGGACACACATGTTTATGCACAACCACACACACCCCACACAAACACACACCGCACACCCCACCCCACACCCACACCCCACACACCCACCCCCCAAAAACCACCAACCCGCACACAACACCCCAAAACACACACAAAACACACAACCCCACCACACCCACACCACACACACACACACCACAAACACCACCCCCAAAAACAAAAAAAACCACAAAACAAAAACACCACACAAAACACACCACACAAACATCCCAACGCAACACAAAAAACCCACACACACAAAACACACACACCACACACACCACACACACACACACCACATATATATATATATAATATATAATATATAATTAATTTAAATATATAAAGTAGTAGAAAAAGATAGTTTAGTATAGATAGACAGATAGATGCATATAGATATCTATTTTAAAATCTATCTATCTTCTTCTACCCCCCCTTTAAAATTTAAAAATAATTAATATTTTTGTGGTGTTGGGGTGTGGTGTTGTGAAAACCCTACAAACACACTTTTTTTCCCTTGGGGTGTTTTTTCTCCTCCTTTCTCCTACTGTGACTAACTACACGGTCACTGTAAACATCCTTTGTCCACAAGAAATCCATTTACCAATAGCAGGATCCCTATCGCTAACATTTAAATTTCAAAAAAAGTACAGACGATAATCGAAAGCGTTTTGTTTCTGGGGCGTGCATCCCGGACCATGATCATAAGGCGGCTGAGGTTCATCTGTTTTTTTTATGGTTATTTTTACCCCTAGGCTTTTGGGAAAAATGGACAATGGGGGGGAAGGGGGGGGGAAAGGGGTAGAAAAGGGGTTTGAGTAAAAAGGGAAAAAAGCTTTTAAAGGGAGGGGGTTAAAGGGGAAGGGGAAAAAGGGCTTGGGAAAAAAGGGGGGGCGGGTGGGGAAAGGGGGATGGCAAAAGAAAGGGGGGAGGAGGGAGAAGGAGGGGGAAAAGGGAAGAGAGAGGGCAGAAAGGAGAGAAAAAGGGAGGGGGGACGAGAGCGAGAGAGGAAGCAAAAAGAGGGAAAGGGGGAGTGAGGGGGAAGGTTGATGGGGAGGGGGTAAAGGGGGGGTCCGATGCGGGAGGGGCCCCAGAAAGCAAAACAGGGCAACCCAAAAAAATAGGGAAAATTATATTCTGAACTGTATCCTCGTAATTAAAATAGATTAAACAATCCACTGTGGTGGTTTATTTGCTGCGCATCGGGGAGCGGAGGGAATGGTGGGGACGTGGTGAGGGGGGGGGAGGTATCCTGTCCGCCAACATAAATTTAATCTGTTTTTGGGGTTTTAAGCCCAGGAGGGTCCGGGGGCCCTGTTGAAAACTAAAAAGGGTTTTGTTGTCATTTTATTTTAAACCTGTCACTTTTTTAAAAGATTTCATGATTTGTTTTTACCGCAGTGCTTTGCAGGAGGCCCAAAAGCTTTCTATTAAATTTATTTTCAATTTGTCTACTCAGAATGTTGAATAAATTAATACCTATAAATATAAAAAGACATTAGTGTGTTTTAAATATGTGTGAATATTATATACCATAATAATATAATATATATATATATATATATAAATAAGTATATATAAATAAAATAAATATAGAAAATATTTTAAAGGATTTTAATAGATAATATTTTATATGAATAAAATTTTATATATATAACATTATAGGGAATTATATATCATATAATTATATAAATATATATATCCATATATTAAAAAATATTATAATTAAATATTGGACTTTAAAATATATATAATATAATAGATAATATATATAAAATATATAAATATACACACAAACACAAACCAAACACACACACACACAACCACCCCAAAACCCCACCCCACACCCTTTCCATATTATATATTTTTAAATATATATATATATATATATAATTATAATATAAAATTTTAAATATATATTATTTATGTATTAAAGATATATATAAAATATATATATAATAATATATTATATATTATTTTACATATATATAATTTATAGAATACATAAAATTTTTTTTTCTGAGCTTTACCCTTCTTTAAGGGGTTTGGGGCCCGGGCACTGATTGGGGTGGCTAGGTAGGCAATCAAGTTTAATTTCCCTTATGAAGTTCCGGCCCCAAAGCCGGTGACCAAACCTCGAACCAGATTCCCGTGTGACAGTCTTGAGTCCAATTCCCTAGCCAACTGGGCCCACCGGGGCCCTTAATATAAAATTATATATATTTTATTTTATAAAATTTTATATAAAATAGTAAATATTTTGGGAAATAAAAAAAAAAAATTTAAAAAAAATAAATTAAAAAATAAATTATAATATAACAATTTTATATATTTATAAACTATTTAATATATATCAAAACAAAAATTTTAAAGTTTTTATAAATAAAAAACACCCACAAAAAAAACCACACACACACCCACACACACACCACACACACCCCCACACACAAACACACCACACCACACACACCCAACAAACCCAAAACACACACCAAAACACCCAACACCCCACACCCCACAAAACACACACACTAATATAATATATTCATTTTAAAATTTAAAAAAATTTATTAAATATAAAAAAGATATATTTTAAACCTAAAAAAAAAAAAAAAAAAAAAAAAAAAAAAAAAAAAAAAAAAATATATATATAAAATATATATATAAAATATTATTATATATAATATATTTTAAAATTTAGGGAATTAATAAACAACACAAACACACAAAAAACACACACCCACCCACACACACAACAAAACACCCAACACCCAAAAACCCACACACCAAAAAACCCAAAAAACCACAAACACAAACACACCCACACACCACACACACAACACACACACACCCCAACAAAACACCCACACCACACCCCAACACCCAAACACACACACACAAAAAAAAACCCAAAAACCCCTACATATATATGTGTGGGGTATAAAAATATATAGTATATATATATATTTAATATTAATATATATAATAAAATATAATATACATAACACAAAAACCCCACACACACACACAAAACACACCCCGCGCGCGCGGGGCGGCGCACGCAACACGTCTCTATGTAAAAAACATAAAATATATAATATATATATATATATATTATTATATATAAATATATATTAATATTTTAATTATAATATAAAAAAAACCCAAAAATTTGGGGGCCAAGCCCAAAAATTTGTTTATATCGGGGAAATTGTTGTTTACCGACAAATTTTTAAAATCTGATAATGAAACAGCGTGGGGAACAGATCTTAAAATATGAGGGGAATTCTTTTAGAATTTTTAAAAAATTTATTTGGGGGGAAAATCGGAGTATAAAAATTATGTTTACAAAAAAATTATTTTTAAAATTTCACCCCCTGGCAAAATTTTCATTAATGATAATGTTAGAAATACTAATTCATAATAATATCGGTTACAATAATAATGATGATAATGATTATGGAAAATACCAACTTAACCCATCTCAATAGTGTATGGGGAAAAGGGGAAAACATTTACTGCCTATAATAACGTGATGGTGATGTGATGGTAAGAAAATTTAAAATGAAAACCCCGAAAATTTAAAGATGAAAAACCATAATAATAGTAATGATATGAACACTAATTATAATGTTCATCACAATAATAGTCATAATAAAATAATAATAATAATAATAAAAATAATGTAATAATATTTTAAAAATAATAATATTAATAATAATAATAAAATAATAATAATAATAATAAGAAGAACAATAATAATAGTAATAAAATAATAAAAAAATAATAATAAAGAAATAATAATAAAAAAATAATAAAAAAATTTAATAATGTAAAAATAATAAAAAAATAATAATTTTTAATAAAGTAACAAAAATAAAAATTTAAAAAATAATAATAATAATTAAAATAGCATTGACAACGATAATAAAAATAACAATGATATTAATGATATTAATGGTAATAATACTGCTAATGATATTATCAGTGATGACGATCATACTGATAATGACAATAATAATGATAATAATATGATTATGATGATGATATAATAGTAATATTAATAATAATGAAAATAATACTGAATAATAAAAATTTAAAAAATTAAAAGTTATATTTTTAAAATGAAAACCCCAAAATGATAATGATAAAAGATAGGTTATGTTAAAATAATTATAGTATAATAATGACAATAAAGGGATGATGGTGATGATGACAATGAAAAAATGATGAGAGGGACGATGAAAATGATGTGATGTGATATTATGATGATAAAAATTGATGATGAAAATGAAATGTAATGAAAATGATGTGAGGGATGATGAAAGGATGATGGTAGTATGATAATAATAAATGTTTAAAAAAATTTAAAATAAAAAATAAAAAATAAAAATAATAAAAATAAAATAAATGAAAATTTAATGTAGTAATAAAAATTTAATAAATAGTAATAAATAATAATAATAAAAATAAAAATGTTTAATAAATAATAATAATAGAATAATTAATTAATAATTAATAATAATAATAAATAAAAATTAATAATTTAATAATAATAATAGAAATAAAAAACATAACAGTGATAGTAATTAGTTTAGTAGTAAAAATAATAATAAAATAAAATATTTAAAAATAATAATAGAAATAAAATAATAAAAATAATTAATAAAAATTAATTAAAAATTTAATAAAAATAACAATAATTAATAAAAATAACAATAATGAAATAATAAAAAAACAAAAACAACAAAAATATAATAAAATAATAAAAATTAAAAATATAAAAAAATTAATAATAATAATAATAATAATAATAATAATAATAATAATGCCAGTAATAACAGTAATAGTGATAATAAAAACATCAGTAATAATAGTAATATTCTTCAAAAGCCACAATAATAACGAAAACATAATGTGTCCATAACCTAGTTTTTAAAACCTTTTTAAAAAGCCTCTTTCTTTTGTACCAAGTTTGTCGATAGTCTGAAACGTGACCTAGGTTAAGGCCAAAGGACACATTGGAAAAAGGCTGTGAACACGACCTTTCACACAATCAGCTTGCATATGCATCAGAATGAAAACGTTGGTTATCTATGTAACTAAAGAAACAAGGTTAATATGCTTCGTTAAGGATTGCAAAAGAAAATCTAAAGAAATTAAGAAGAAAATCCGCTGCCGATGCTACCAACCGGGAGGCCCCCCTGGGGAGCCCCTTGAAATCGAAGCCACGGGGGAAAAATCTTTCTGAAACTATCCCGGAAAGCCCCTTTGGGAAAAAATGAAGATCCCGAAAAATCAAAAAAATTCCCTGTGTAAAAGGGATCGTCCCCTTTTTGTCCCCTTTCAGACCCGTCTCGATAATCGATTTTTGTGATTTTTTTTTCCCAAAAACACCCCGCCAAACCCTAAAGGGAGAAAAAAATTTATAACAAAAACGGGGGAGAAAAAAGGTGGGGGGGGGAAAAAAAAAGGAAAAAAACCCGAAGAAAATTTGAGGACCCTTAACCTACATCAAAAAAACTTTAAATAAAAGAATGGTGAAGGTATGCGATCTAAAATTCACCGGAATCGACGAAAAATAAAATTTACGACAAAACGAGGAAAAGAAAAAAAAAAAAAACTAAGAGGAAATAAAAACCCCCGAAGAAAATACAACTTTAACTTCATAAAACAAAATTTAATGTTTGACTAAAAATTCTTTAAAATTACCCACGGGAAAACCTGGAACCTGCAGGGGTTTAAAAGGGGGGGGAGGGGCAAACAGGTTGCTGGACGAAGACAAGAAACACCAAGAGAGTAAATGACGAGACAGGGGGTGGGAATAGTGGAAGGAGATTGGACTGAGGATAAAGACAATGAAGTTAAACCTAACATCAAATTAAGGAAGGCCAGGGAGAGGAAGTGAGAAGACAGAGGGCTTTGGTGGGGAAAATTTTGGGGGTTTTAAAAGGGAAAGAAAATATCGCAAGGGGAAAGGGGAAATATAAAAAGGAAGGAACTGTTTGATTTGTTGACTTTACAATAGCGGGGAAAAAGGTCCCCCTTTTCCCTTTTAAAAAGCGACGGGGCGGAAGAAGGGGACAAAAGGAGAAAACACTAAGTTGATAATAACAAAAAGAAGAATATGGGGAAATTTCCCATTTTGAAAAAGGGGAAGGGAAATTGCTTTTTACAAAATTAAAAAAAAGGGAAATAAGAAAGATATACGAGAACAAAAAAAGATTATGACCCAAAACCCCTACGGGGAAAAAAGGGAGAAACAACAAAACGGTGAGAGGAAAACACGATGAAAGAAATTTAAAACAGTCAAGATAAAGCGAGACAACAGAGGAGTAAAGAAAAGGCAAAGCAAAATATCTTTTTATTTGGATTTTACTTATCATTATCTTTTTGATGAGATGCCTTAAAATCATCAAAGGAAACAAAAATACCAAAAACAGACGGCTTTTGGATTTTCGTTTGAGGATTCGCTTGTACCAAAAACTTCCTTCTGTGCGCGGATGTATTTCTCGCTGTACATTTCTTTCGGAATGAAAGTCAGTAAGTGTAATAGAAATAATAATAAAATAATAAAAATAATAATTATTTTTTTTATAATAATAGTAAAATTTAATAAAAAATTTAATAATAATATAATAAATTATTATTGGATAATAAAAATAAAAATAATAATAATAATAAAATAATAAATACAATAATGATAAAAAAAATAATAAAAAAACTCAACAAAATAAAAATAATAAAAAATAAAACAATAAAACATCAACAGCAACAAATTTAACAGTAACAAAAATAATAATAAAAATTTAAAAATTTAATAATAAATGTAATGTTTAATGAAAAGATAAGGGAAATGATAATGATAAGAAAACGTAATGAAAATGATAATGAAAAAGGGATAATGAAAAAGAAAATAATGATAAGGGATAAGTAATGTAATGAAAATAAAAAATAATAATAAAAATAAAAATAATATAATAATAATAATAATAATAATAATAATAATAATATAAATAGATAAACCCTCAAAAAAAAAAAGCTTTAGGGGGATTACAAAGGGAAATTTACTATTTTTCCGTATTTGAAAGGGAAATTTCATGATACTTTTTTTATATTGTTATATTTTGTTTTTTCTTGGTATAACATTTAAATCATCCTCTTATTAATCAAACAAGTAGTAATGTCTTATCTATCCTTTTGCTATCTTCCTTTTAAATAATCATCTAAAAAAATCTTTCCCCATTGCATTTTTAAAAATCTTTGACGTTTAAAATCTTTAAACTTTATTATCGCTTCCTTTAAATTTTACCCTTTCCCAAGAAAAACAAAAAAATTTGAAAAGCACACTTTCTAGAGACTAAAAAAAACAAAACGTAAACGACACTATTCCTTAAAGTCTTCATTACCCTTTTCCCCCATTCCAGAGACGTCATGGAACCCCAAGCCCCCTCGGTGCACCCCTAAATTCCCCCCCAACTTTTTTCCCCAAAATTAAAAGGGGCTAGGGGTAGGGGGGTTCTAATTCCCCTAAACCCCCGCCCCCGCCGTTACCAGACCTCATCATCTCAGTAAAGAAATTACCCTAGGGGATTTCCTAACCCTTCTGGGAAAAGCATTCGCATATTTCTCCCCCTTTCCCGACATAGATGAAATTTCCCTTAAAAAAAATTAAAACCCTATATAGCATCGTTTTTCGTCAGAACACGGCCATACAAAACCACACCCCAAAACACCACAAAACACACAATATTTTATATATAAAATATATATATATAAAATTATATATATATTATATATATATAAATAAATAAAAAACTTAAATAATATTTTAATATATGTATATATATATATATATATATATAATATAAGATAATATCTATATATATAAAAGATAATATTATATAAAATATTATTTTTTAAAACCGGTGGGTTCATTTCTGAGCCGCCGTGGTCCAGCATGTAAATATAAAAAATATACATATATATTTTAAAACACACAACACACACACAACACCAATATATAATATATTATATTATATATATATCTAATTATATATATATATTATAATATATTTTATATATATATATTCACTTTTAAACGGTGGGTTTTTCATGTCTGACCCCCGCCGGGGGTTCACAGATGTACTCAATTGCATTTTTTCACGTTGTGATCTCTTGGAGTGAGTACGTGGTAGGGCCCCCATTTTCCTTTTCCCCACGGAGAGTCCTTTTTACCTTTTTAGGTAATCTTCTCTCTTATTTTACCCGGGGCTTGGGCCCAGCACTTGACTTGAGCTGGCTTTGGCCCCCCAGGGGCTAGGCAGGCAATCGAGGTAAAAGTTCCTTGCCCAAGGGAAAAACGCGGGGGTTTGGTAAATCGAACCCCCCAAAACCCCAAAATTGGGCCGCCCTTTGACAGTCTCGAGCCCGACCCTCAACCATTGGGACCACCCGGGCCTTAAACGATCAGGGGTTTTTTTCCATGATTTTTCTTGGAAATTTTTAGACGGGGGGTTTTGCCTTTTCCCTTCCCCCGGGTTTTTTTTTTTTTTTTCCCTTTTCCCTTTTTTTTTTTTTCTTCTTTTTTTTTTTTTTTTTTTTTTTTTTTTTTCGGGGCCCCAACCATCTCTTTTTCCCCCGGAAACTGATTTGGCTGACCTTGGCCCCCCCCAGGGGCTGGGGGGGGCAATCGAGGTAAAAGTTCCTTCCCAAAGGGAAAAAAACGCGGCGGTCGGTACTCGAACCCCCGAACTCGATTCCCGTCGTGAAAGGTTGATTTCCGACGCTCAAACCTTGGGCCCCACCGCGGCCCCTATATATATTAACCACATTTTAATCTTTTCGATCTATCTATTTTTATAAATGAAATTTTTAATTCTGTTTTTTTATCTATTTAATTTTCCCGGGTTTTGCCTACATCTCTTAATCTTTTAATCTATCTATTTACTTTATTTTATTACCCAATCAATCTATCTATCAAATCTATCTATCTATCTATCTATTATCTCCCCTATCTATCTATCATCTATCTATCCTTTACTATCTACTATGTCATTTTTTGTTTTAATTTTATTTCACCGCACACACACACACCCACACCACCCACAAAACACACCCACCCCACACACACACCCAAAAAACCACACACACCACACCCCACACACACACACACACACAACAAAAGGACACCATCAGTCGATCTCGACCATGGCGTCGCAGGAGTTGCCAGAACGAGGGCCGAAAGGGCGATAATTTCTTTGGGGACCCCCGGCTGGGTTTTTTTCCCGGGGTTGGGACCCCCGAAGCCTTTTCATCTCAGAGATGCCCACAAAGGCAGTTTTGTATAACGTGAACTCCCATAGCCCCCTTACCATACCGGATTTAAAACAAAGGGAAGGTCGGGCCCACTACTTTCCTAAGTAAGGGCTAAACCCAATATTTGCTTCCTTTCGTGCAAATTTTGCGCTTGCATTCATGTACACACATCTGTATCTATATTAATCTTTCTATAAAATTTTACTATATTTTATGTGGGGTGTTTGTGTGGTTGGTGTTTTTTTGTGTGTGTGGTTTTGGGGTGTGTGTGTGTGTGTATGTGTGTATGTGTGTGTGTGTGTGTGTGTGTGTGTGGTGTGTTTTTGGGGGTGTGTGGGTGTGTGTGTGTGTGGGTGTTTGCACAAAATACACACCCCATTTTCAAAACTGTATTGCCTTACTTTTATAAAGATACTGGGGGGGGGGCCCGATTGGTGTCTTGTAGTTCCAGTCCATGTATGGTCAAAGTCTTCGGGAATCAAACCCCCTGGAAAAAAAAATCCCGGGGGATTTGTGGGCGCTTTCAACCTTTGTTTTGGCAATCCCGCGACGCCCTTTTATGCCAAACCGTTTTCGGTCCCTGCCCTTCCCTTTTGGGTCTATCAGCTGCCCCGGGGGAGAGGGAGCCTGCTGCCCTGGGGAAAAGTATGATCCCCACATTCTTTCGCCCAGGCATTGACTCTACTTATCCGGGAGGGGGGTAGAAAAAAATTCATAGTTCCCACCGACTGATTGTGTCCTTTAAAATTTTATATATATATATAATATTTATATATATATATATATATATATATAATATTAATATAAATATAATATTATATATATAATTATATATATATTTTTTATATATATTATAAAATATATAATATTTTTTATTAAATTATATATATTTTAAATATATTATATATTAAAATTATATATATATAAAATTTTAATATATTTTATATTAATATATAATATATTTCATATATTATATTTATGCACAAACACACCCCACACCCACCCCACACAAAGCACGCACGCACCACACACCCCACACACACCCCACACATATATATATATATATAAAATTATAAAATAATATTAAATATATATATTATTTTTAAAATTTTATAATTAAAAATTTGTGTGTGTGGTGGGGTGTGGTGTGTTAATTTTTATGCCAAAACCCAAACGCCCCATATGAGTGGGGTGGGTGCCCCATTTCCCACACGCCTCGCCCCCGGGTATGTGAGCCGCATTTAATTGATTTTTGGTAAACGAACCTAGATACGAAAGTTCCTTTGGGGGGGAACTTCACCTCGATTTCCTATTTAAACCAGGGGGGGGGCAAGCCAGCCCAAGTCGTGTGGTCCCAACCCGGATAAATAGAGAGAAAAGATTACCTAAAAGGGGGCCCCCCAAACAAAATTCCATAGAAAAGGAAAAGGGGACCCTACCCGTACTCCCCCCAAAAAGCATCAAACCAGGAAAAAAACAATAAAATAAAATTTAACCTTCTGTTAAAAAAAAAGTTTTAAAATATATATATATATTAATATATATATATATATATATATATATATATACATATATATATTTATATATATGTAGATAGATTAATATAGATACAGACAGATAGATAGATAGATAGATATAGACACATACCTAAATAGTTGTGTGTATGTGGTGTGTGTGTGTGCGTGTGTGTGTGTCTGTGCCCTGTAAGGAAGTGTAAGTGTTGGGGTGTGTGTGTGTTTTGTTGGTTTTGTGTGGTGGTGGGTGTGGTTGTTTTGTATGTGTGGGGTGTGTTTTGGGGGTGTGTGTGGGGTGTTTTTTGTGTGTGTGGTTTTTTGGTTTTTTTAGTGTGGTTTTTGTGTGTATGTGTGTGTTTGTGTTTGTGTGGGTGGGGGGGTGTGTGTATGGGTGGGGTGTGTGTGCGGTTTTTTATAATTTTCTTAATTTAATATGGATTCATCTTTAATATGTAAAAAAGGAAAATTTATTTGAAAATGCCAAAATTTTTTATCCCCTTTGCCTTTTAAAAAAGTAGGCCCCCGGAAAGCTTAGAAACCCAAAAAAATTTTTTGTTCAGTAGTTGACAAAATTAAAGGTAAGTTCTCTTGTAGGTAGCCTTTTAAAAATTTGGGCATAGGTATTTAAACTCGGGAAGTTTTAAACCTACAGTCAACAAAGGGATGTTTTTAAAAAATGTTAAACAAAGCGTATACACCAGATTAAGCAGTGCCAGAAATAGTAAAGAGATTTTTGTCCCAGATATATCATTTTGTGATTAGAAAGATTGTTCAAATGAAAAAAAAATTTTAGTGGATAAAACTGTTTAGTTTTTTAGTAGAAATTTGCAAAAAAAATATTAACATTTAGTTACACATGACAGGATTAAATGGAAAAACCCCCAGAAATTTTTAAATTTTAAAAACGTTTGCAATGTCCCCGATTTATTTTGTAAGGCCCCCGTTTTAGAACTCTTTGGGAAAAAAGGAGAGAGAAAGAGAGAGAGAGCGAGAGGGGAGAGGGGAAGGGGAGAGAGAGATAAAAAGGGGGAGGAAAAGGGGAGAGAGAGAGGGGGGGGATAGAGGGAGGGCGAATTAAAGAAAGAGATAGAAAAGAAAAAAGGGATAAACCAAGAGCCAGAAAAGAGAGAGGGGAGAGGGGAGAGAAAACGAGAGGGGAGAGAGAGAGAGAAGAGAGAGAGAAGAGAGGGGAGAGATTGGAAGGGGAGAGAGAGAAAAGAGAGAGCGAGAGAGAGGGGGGGAGAGAGAAAGGGAGAGAGAGAGAGATTTCGATCTGTACGAAAACCCATTGGGGCGTAAAGAATAGTTGAAAAATCTTATTCTTTTCGCAAAAATTTGAAAACCAAAAAATTTGTTTATTTTCTCCCATGGTGAATATGCCAAGAAAATTAAAAAAAATCTTTAAAGTGCTTTCATTATACTTGATTATGTGCGTTGCTTAACAAGCGCAGGAACAACAGATATCATGTAAATAAAATTCATGAATAAAAAAAAGGATAATAACATGGCAGGCCCAAATTTCCCCGGGTGTATTGAATTAAAGGGTACACATAAAATCCAAGCCCAGAAGGGTTTTTATTTTTATTTTTTAAAATTGGTTTCCCCACCCCACACACACAAAACACACCCCACCCCACACACCACAAAACACACACCACAAAACACCCCACACCCCACACATAAATATATATAAGATATTTTATTATATAAAAATTTTTAATACATATAAAAATAAATATAATAAATAAATAAAATAAAAAAAAAAAAATATTTGGAAGGGTTATAAAATTAAAATATATTTGGGGATATAAAATATAATATATAATATAAAAAAATAAATAATATAAAATAAAATAATAAATAAGGAAATTTTAAAAAATAAAAAAGATAAAAAACTATACATTAAATTTTTAATTTTAAAATTTTTATATATTTAAAAATAATATAATTTTAAATATAATTTGGGTTTTAAAAAAAAAAAAATTCAAAAAAAGATTAAAAAATTTTATACTTATAAATAACTTTTATAAAAATATATATAAACTATATATATAATAGAAGGAAAAATTATAAAAAATTGTATTATAGATAATATAATATATATATTTTAAAATATATTAAAAATATAGTATATAAAAATAAAAAATATGAGATTTAATTAAAATAATATATTAAAATATATATATATATTATATATATATATAAAAATTTGTAAATATTTTACTATATAATATATTTTAAAATTATATAATATATTTTATTTAAATAATATAATAATATATAGGAAAAATATATTTATAAAATTTTAAAAAAATTATAAAAATACATATGTAAATATAAAATTTTATAAAAATTCTATATTTTGGGTATATATAAAATATATATATAATATATATATATATAAAAATATATAAATATATATATAATATATAATAACCCTTTATCCTTTTTAAAAATAAAATATAAAATATATATAAAATAATATATATATACTAAAATATTATATATATTTTATATTTTATATAATAAATATATATCTATAAAATAAAATATATTATATATATAATTTCTATTTTTTTTTTTTTTTAAAATTTATATTTTATAATATATAAATATATATAAAATTTTATATATGGAAAATATATTATATATAAATTTTTTATATTAAAATATTTTAATATATATATATATATTTATAATATATATATTTCTGGTGGGGTGTGTTGTTTTTGTTTTTTTTGTGTTTGTTGGGTGTTTTATATTTATATATATTTTAAAAAATTATATTTATAATCTATATATATATAATAAATTAAAATATATATAATATATAATATTTTTTGTTTCTTGTTTTTGTGTGTGTGGGGGGGGGATATGTATATTTTTAAAATTTAAAATTTTATTTATATTTTATATTATATATATATTATTATATTATATATTTTAATATATACAAAATTATTTAAAAAAAAATAAAAAAAATAAAAAAAGGGGTTTTTTGTTTGGTGGGTTGGTTGGTTGTGGGTGGGTTTTTGTTTGTTACTGGTTTATTTTTTAAAAAAGGGCATTTAAAATTTATATTATATTATATTAAACTTAATATTATATATTTTTTTTATAATTAATGTTTGTGAAATTTTAAACATAAATTTTAAAAAAAATAGGTTTTTTAAAAATTTTGGGTTTGGGGGCGGGGGTTGGGAATTTTTTATCCCTGGCGATGATTTTACGGGTCCCCCGGTTTTCTTTTGGAAATTTTTTCCCAAAGGGGGTTTATTTTGTTTCATTCTTTTCCAAGGCCCGGCCTGGAAATAAATTTTTTTTTTTTTAAAAGGGGGGGCCCGTTGTGTTTTGAATTGGGTTTTGTTGTTTAAAAGTTTTTTAGTTTAAGGAATTTTTAAATTTGTTTTTAACAGGTGTCAATTTGACTCGGGGAGGGGAAATTTATTTTTTGAATCTTCCTTTTTATTTTTAAAATTTACCCTTTATTATTTATATTTAAAATTTAATAATAACCTTTTATTGTTTAAAATTTATGATTAAAAGGGGGGGGTTTATTTTTGTTTTTTTTTTAAAAATTTTTTTTTTTATAATTTTAATTATTAAATTTTTTTAAATTAATAAAAAAAATAAAATAGAATTATTTTTAATATAAAACATAATATATATAATATATATATATATATATATAATTTTAAAATTATATATATTTTTTATATATTATACAATATAATTTTATAATTATATTAATTATATATAAAGTATTTAAATATTAAAATATAAAATATTTATATATAAGTAATTTTTTATATTATATATAAAATTATCTTTTATTATATATATTTATATTATTATAATATAATCTATATCTATATCTTTTTATCTAATATTATCTACCTTATTATCTATCTATTTTATATATATATTATTATAATATATATTAAATTTTTTTATATTATTATATATATATTATAAATATATAAAATTTTAATTTATTGTTCCTTTTAAAAATAAAAAATTTCCCATTTACTTTCCAAAATCGCTTTTGGAAAATAAAAATTAAATCTTATGGGGGCCAAAAAATTTTTAAAATCTTTTAAAAACAAAAACCTTTTAAAAATCAGCCAAAAACCTATTTTAATCCTTTTCAATTTTAAAAAAATCAAAGGTTTTTTATTTTTTATCTTTAAAATTTTAAAAAAATTTTTTCTTTTATTTTCTTTTATAATTGGGTATTTATATTTTTTTTTTATATATTTTATATTTTTATAAATTTTATTTTGTTGTTCTGTTAAAATATAATTTTTTACATTTTTTATTGCCTTTAAAAAGGTTGGGGGGAAAAATATAAATTAACAATAATCCAAGATTCAACCCCCTTTAAAATAATTTCCTCTCCAAAACTTATTTAAATTTTCATTTAAAATTTAAATATCAAAACATTAATATTTTTTAACCAAAAATTTTTATTGTTTTAATCCCTTAACCCTTAAATTTCCAAAAAGGGTTTTGTTTTTTTCCTTTTATATTTTAATTTTAAGATTTTAAATTTTTTTTATTTTTATTTTATTGTTTTTATTATTATTATTATTTTATTCCGTTTTTTTTTATCATTTTTTAGTTATTTTGGATTATTTTATTATAATTATTATTTTTGTATCATTACTATTATTAAAAACTATTCCCTTTCATTACCAAAAAAATTAAATTATATTTGGGGAAAAGTAATTTAAAAATTTTATTATTTAATTAATTAATATTATTATTGGGTTTTTTTAAAATTTTATTTTTATCATTTTATTATTTTTAATTTTTTTAATATATTTTATCAAAATCTTTATTTAAATAAACATTTAATTTTTTTATTCCCTTTTTTACTTTTTAATTTTTTATTTATATTCCCAATTATTTTTATTAAATTTATTATTATTAAAAAATTGTTAAAAATTAAAAATTAAAGAAAAAATTAAAAATTAAAAAATTTTAAAGTTTCTATTATTTTTTAAATTTTTTAAATTAAAAAATTTTCCCTAAAAAAATTTTTATTTTTTATTAATATAAATTATTAAAAAAAGGGTTTTTATTTTTTTATTATCCATTATTATTAAATTTTTAAAAATTAAAATTAAAAATTTTTTTATTATTTATTTTTATTTTTTGGGTTTTTTATTTCTTTTCTTTTTTATTTTTTTTAGTTCCCTTATGAAATTATTATTATAATTTGGAATTAATTATTATTTTTACCATTATTATTTTTATTAAAAATTTTGGTTATTTTTTATTATTTTTTATCATTTTTTACTTTATTTTTTAAATTTTTTTTTAATTAAAACCCTTGTTTTCAAAATTATTTTTATTTTCATATTACCCTAAATCATTATAAATTTTTTTTTTATTCCCTTTTTTATCTTATTATTATATTTTTTTATTATTTTATTTTATTTTTTTTATTATTATTATCAGAATATATCATAATAAAAATAAAAATAAAGATAAAAATAAAAATAAAAAAAAAAAATTAAAATATATAAAATTTTAAAAGTTAAAATTATAATAAAAATAATTTTAATTTTATTATTTTTTTGTAATTTGGGATTATCCCTTTTTAAAATTTTTCTAAATTCGGGTTTTTTATTTTTATCTGGAATCCATTTTTTTGGGAAAAATTAATAGGTTTAATTATTTGGGTTTTTTATTTTGGGGGGTTATTACTTGCCTGGTAATTAGTTTTTCCCCCTTAATTTTGGGGAAATTTTTTTTTGAAAATTTTCTTTTTAAAAATTTTTTTATTAAAATATTATTTTAACCCAAATATTTTGGGGGAAAGGATTCATTCTTTTTTTTTTTTAAACCAAAATTATTACTTTTTTAATATATTATTTTCCTTATTTTTTGATTTTTATAAAAAAAGCCAAAAAACTAAAATTTTTAATCAAAAAAAAACTTAAAAAAATTTTAAAATTTATTATTTATTGTTATTTAATTAAATTTAAATTTTTCCTTTTTTCGAATTTGGTTTTCTCCCTTAAATTAAAAATTTTTTAATTTTATTATTATTATTATTTTATTTTTTATTATTATTAATTTAAATTTTTATTATAAAAGGTGTATTATGGTTGGTGATTATTATTATATCATTATTATGTATTTATTATATATTATTATATTTATATTATTATTATTATTATATTTTTTATTATTTTTTTATATTCGGTTTTTTAAACCCCTTTATTAAAATTGTTTTTAACATTTCGTTTTTTCCCCCATTAATTTCTTTAACCTTTCGGTTTTCCCGAACAAATTCGATAAAAGGGTTAAATCGAAAATTTTTTGGGTTTGAACTTTCCTCATTACCTTTTGAAACCAATTTAAAAAAACCCCTTAGGGTTCTAAAATTTTCCAAGTTTTGGGAATTTTTTTCTTTTCTAAGAATCTGTTTTTAATTGTACAAAAGTAAAATGAACAAAATTTTTTCGCCGAAAAAAGGGGAAAAAAAGGGTGCCGAAAAAAGGCCCCCGGAAGGAGGTTAAAACCTTTTTTTTAAGAAATAAGGAATTAAAAACCCCAAAAAAGAAAGGAAAGGGAAAAGGGGGGAAAGGGAAAAGAAAAAAAAAAAAAAGGAAAAAAGGAGGGAAGGGGGGGGGGGGGGGGGGGGTGGGGGAAAATAAAAAATAAAAAAAAAAAAAAAAAAATTAAGAATAAAAAATTGGGAGGTTTTTATTTTTTCTTGGAAAATTAAATTTTTGGAAATTCCTTATTTAAATTTTTAACTTTATTTTAATTGTTATTATTATTTATTAAAAAATTTTATATTTTAATTTTTTTTATTTTTAATTATTTTTATTTTATTTTATTTTAAAAATTTTTTATTATTTTTCTATATTTTTATTTTTATAATTTTTATTTTTATTTTTTTATTTTTATTTTTAAAAACAAAATAAAATCAAGGGAAAACCAAAAGGGGAAAAAAAAGAAAAAACCTATTACGGGTTTAACATCATTTAATTTACCCAAATTATTTTTTATCCCGGCCCCTTTTCCCCAAGGGAAACATTAATTTGTAAGAAAACGGGCTAAACGCCCTTTTTTTAAAAAAAGCAATTTTCTAGGGGAAATTACCCCGTTTTTTAAAACCCCTGTTGGGAAACACCAATAGGGAAGGTTTTTTCACCCGCCTATAAACCCCTTCGTTGTTTTTTAAAGGCTAAAGTACCCAAAAAGGAAAAATGCCGTTAAAAAAAAGAACAAAAAAAAAAAAAAAAAAAAAAAAAAAAAAAAAAAAAATTAAAAATAATATTTTTTAAAAAAAAAATAAAAAATAAAAAAAAAAAAAAATAAAACCAACAAAGAAAAAAAAAGAAAAAAAAAAAAAAAAAAAAAAAAAAAAAAAAAAACCAAAAAAAAAAAGAAAAGGATAAAAATGGGAAAAAAAGGTAAAAAAAAGAATTTAAAATGGTTAAAGAAATAGAAAGGTTTAAAAATTGGAAATTCCCAAAAGGGTTTTAAAAAGGGGAGGGTTTTTCTGAAAAAATTTTTCCCGGGAATTAAATCCCTTGATTTTAAACCCACCCTGTTTTGGTTTTATTATATAATATAAAATTTTTTTATTAAAAATTTTAAAATTATATATATCTTTTTATATTAAAATATATATAAAAATTTTAAATTATTATTATTAAAATATATATTTTTATATATATATAATTATATATATATAATATATAAATATTAAAAAAGAGAGAGAGAGAAAAGAGAGAGGAGAAGAGAGAGAGAGGAGAAAGAGAGAGAGAGAGGCCCGGGGGGAGCTTTAAATATAGGGTTAAAGGGGAAAAAATTAATTGATTCCCACCCGCCCCCAAATTTACCCACCCCCCCCCAAAAAAACATATGTTGGTTTAAAACGTGCGTAGGGGAATATTAAACAAAAATTTTTTTAGGGAAAAGGGGTATATAAAATTTAAAAAATTATAATCTTAGGGGGTGGGTTTGGTTGGGGGTTTGTTTTTGGGGGAATTTTTGGCTTTTTTGGAAAAAAAAAAAAAAAAAAAAAAAAAAAAAAAAAATTTTATAAATTTTTATCCCAATCCAATTATATATATATTTTGTTTTTTTTTTTTTTTTTTTTTTTTTTTTTTTTTTTTTTAAAAAAACCCAAACAACCCCCACCCCAACCCCCTCACCAAAACAACCACCAACAACCCCCAACACAACGCTTGGGTTTTTTTCCATTCCCCCAACTTTTTTCTTTTACTTTTTCCTATGTCCTTTCCCCAATTTTTCTTTTTAATAAAAAACCCAAACTCCGTTCGGGTTTTAAACCCCCCCCTTTTTTTAAAAGCAAAAGTTACTTCCAAAACCCGCGCCCACCCCCAGGGTTTTCCCCTGCAACCTCCCTCCGGGCTTTTTTTACATGGCGCCAAGTTTCTGTTAAAACCCTTTTGGGTTAAAGGGGGAAAAAAATGTGCTTTTATATATAAAATATAATTTTATTTTTAAAATTTTTATATTTTTATTAACATTTTAAAAATATCTTTCCAAATTAATTATTTAATTATTTATTTTTTTTGTTAATTTTATAATTTTAATTTTAAATTCTGGTTTATTTGAGAAGAAGAGAAAAGGAAAAAAGAGAAAAAGAAAGATTTTGAAAAAAAGAAGAAAAAGTTTTTAAAATTAAATTTTTTTAAATTTTTAAAATTGGACCTTTTTTCCCCCACAAGGGCCCCCCAAACCCAACAAAACCCCCACCCCTTTTTGTAAGTTTAGTGTGTTTTGAAAGCATAAAAAAAAAAAATTTTTAAATAAAAAAATAATTTAATATATTTATTTTTTTAATTTGGGGTGGTGGTTGGTTGGTTTGGTGGGGGTGTTGTTTGGGGTTGTGTGTGGTGGGTGTGTTGATTTTTTGAAAGTTCCCAATAAACTAAAATCTTTGGGGGCTTTTTAACCTTTTTTATCCCCTTTTACTTAAAATTAATGTTTGGGGGTTTGGTTTGGGTTTTTTGGTTGGGTTGTTTAAAAAATTGGTGTTTTTGGTTTGTGTTTTTTTTATAAAATTATACCCTTATTCCTCTTCACCGGGCCTCCACGCCTTTAGGCCCCTTTTTTTCCCTTTGTCTTCGTTTTTGTTTCCCGTGTTGGTTTTGTTTTTCTTTTCCTCTTTTCATGTTTCCCGGTTCCCCTTGGCCCAGTTTTCAAAAAAAAAAACCCAAACCCCCCCAAAAAAAACCCCCAACCCAACCCCTTTTTATTTTAATATATTTTTATAATTGATATATTTTATAATTCCCCTAAAATTTAAATTTTTGGGTTTGGGTTGAGTTATGTTTTGATTCCAAAGGGGATTAATTAGTTAAAAATTTTTTTTTTGTCAAGGCTCGGCCCCCCCTTTTGGCCCCCCCCGGGGGTTGTGTGGGGTTTATTGTGGTGGTTTTTTTCTTGCCGTATTATTTGTTTTCTTTTGGTTTGTAATATATTTTTAAAATTGAAATTATTTTAAATTTTATTAGTTTTTGTTTGTTTTAAAAGGGTTTTTATATTTCCCCTTTTTATTAATTCTTTATTTAAAATTATAAAGAATAATGTCTTAAATTATAAAATTTTTTGTTTTAGATTTTTTATTTTTGAAAATTTTGTTCCCTTTAACTTAAAAAAAATTTCCCCAAGGAAAAAAAAGTTTTGGGGTTATTGCCGTTCACCCTTTTTCTTTTTAACTTTAATTGCTTTTTGGGAAAAAATTGAGTTCTGCCCAAAAAACTTTTTAATTCTTTTAATGAAATTTTTAAAATTTTTTCCCCATTGCCTTTAATTTTTTTTTATTTTTTTTTTTTTAAAATTAAACCCCTTTTTTAAACAGGTAAAGGGGCAAAAATTCCATTTTTTTTTTTCTTCAAAAATTTTGGGGATTATATGGGGTTTGTTTTGCGAATTAAACCCAAATTTTTAAAGGTTAGTACTTTAATCATTTTGTTTTTGTAACCCCCAAAACAAAAAACCCGTTAAATTTTTTTTTTTTTATAAAAAATTTTTTTTTATTTATTTTTTTTTTTAAAATTTTTTTATTAATTTTTTTATTTTAAAAACTTCTTTTTTTATTTTTTTTTTTTTTTTTATTATTTTATTTTTTATTTTTTTTTAATTTTAAATTTTTAAAAAAAAAAAAAAAAAAACCCCCCCCCCCCCCCCCCCCCAATAATTGGAAAATATAATTCATATAATATATAAAATATATATAGGGGGGGGGGATTTTTTTATTAGGGGGGGAAGGGGGGAAGGGGGGGGGGGGGGGGGGGGGGGGGGGGGATTGGAAAAAAACTTTTTTTTGAAAAAAAAGGAAAAAATAAAATTTTATAAATATAATATATTTTCAAAAAATTTTAATTTTTAAAAGTTTTATAAATTTTTTTTAAGGGGGGGTTTTAAAAGTTAATATTAAAATAGATTTTATTTTTAAAGAGAAAAAAAGGGGAAGAAAGGGAAAAGGGAAAAAATTGATTTAAAAAAAATTTTTCATTTTTAATTGGAAAAATTTACAAGGAAATTTTTTTTTTGAAAAAATTTTTAAAAAAAACCTTATTTTCAAAAATTTTTTATTTTTATTTTTAGAAAAATATATATATTAAAAAAAATTTTTTTATAAGATTATTAAAAAAAAAAAAAATATAATTTTATATATATTTTTATAGGAAAAATTATATATATATTATATATTATTTTAGATAAAATATTTTTTTAATATATTTTATATATTTTATATATATATATATATATATATATTTTATATTTTTAATTTTTAACTTTTATATACAATTTTTCTTTATAAATGCTTTTTATATTATTAAATAAATATAATTTTCATTAAAACAAAATGTTTTTTTAAAATAATATAAAATCTTTTTTTTTTATTAATATATTTTAAAATATAATATATATTTTAAAAATTTTAAATATTTTATATTTTTTTTCCCAAAAAAAAATTTTATAAGAAAAAATTTTAATTTTAAAACATACAAAAATAAAAATTTTAAAACTTTTAAAATAAAAAAATTAAAAATATGTTTTTTAAAAATATTTTATGTTTTTTTTTTTTTTACAAAAAAAAAAAAAAAAAAAATTAAAAAACAAAAGGACCACACACACACACCGACCCAACCCCCACAACCCCAAAACACACACACAAAAACACCCACACAAAATAATATATTTTAAAATATATATAAAAATCTAATATATATAATTTTAAATTAAAAATAAAAAAAATATTATATATATAAAACAAACAAAAAGGAGGCTTCAAAAGTTCGTGGAAAAAAAAATCCATAACCCCAAAAAAAAAAACATACAAAGGGTTTGGGTTTCAATGCACCTGAACAGTCATTTGCCAACGTGTTAAAAAAGTGTTCAAAGATGAATCCTTAAATGAAAATAAAAAAAAGCAAAACCCCCGCAGTTTAAAAAATCATGTAATCTAAAAGGGCCGAGCAGCTTTTTTTTACATCCTCACCCATAAAAATTTTTTTTAAATTTTTTTTTTTTTTCTTTTTTTTTTTTAAATTCCCCCCCGGAAAAAAAAGGGTTTGGGTTGAACTAAACGGGGGTGTGGGGGTGGAAGTCGGACGATTTCCAAACGAAATTCCCTAGCACAGTTCTTTTCTGGGCCCAGCGCCCTGAACGGGGCTTGTCGTGGTGGAAGGGGAACAAAGGATGCAGTTTTCCTTTTTAATCATGGGCACAAACCCCCTCAATGTTTACTCACAAACTGACATTGATGGCCGGGCCCCTGCGGGGTCATCTTCAATTTTGGTTCCTTTCCCCTTTTGAACCGACTTAAACAATTTTTAGGTTGTTTATTTTGTTGGGGGGGTTTTTACCCTAAATCATTAGGGATTTATTTGCCCATTCCCCAACCGGTTTTACCATGAAATTTAATTTTTGTTCGGCCTCGATTTCGGGGGTTCCATGTTTCCCTTGGGGCGGGGCCTGACTTCCCCAGCTGATGATGCTTTATAACCTGCATTTAATGGTTCAAGACTGAGCACGTTATAAAACGTTGGTAAAAGAATGTACAGGTGCACGGAAATAAAAATCTTTATTCATGACTTTTAGTTATTAAACTTTTTCCACCAACTTTCTGAATTTCCCCTCGTATACATTATATACACACACGTCCACACACACACACACACACACACACACGTGTGCAAATATATATATATATATATATATATTGTAAAAATATATATATATATATATTATTTTTATATATATATATTAATGGGGTTTTGTGTGTGTGGGGGTGTGTGTGTGTGTGTGTGGGTGTTGTGTTGTGTGTGTTTATGTTTAAATATATATTAAAATATTTATATATACCCAATTAAAAATTTTTAATAATATGTATATATATATATGTATATATATATATATAAAAAATATATAAATATTTTAATATATTTTGTGTGTGTGTGTTTTGTGTGGGTGGGTGTGTGGTTTTTGTGGGTGGTGTGTGTGGGGGTGTGGGTGTGTGTGGTGGGTTTTAAAGCAAATATATATAAACATATAAAACAAACACCACACCCACCCCAAAACCAACACACAAAACCCCACACCCCCACACACCCACACACCCCATATATATAATATAATATATATATATATAATTTTATATATATATAGAATATGTATGTATATATTTAAAATATATATATACATATATATAAATATATATATATAATATTAATATAATATATATATATATATATATATGAATATATGGGCTTTACTGTGGTCTTTGGGAAAAAAAGGTTTTAAATGATTTCTGCCATTACTCCCTAAGGGCATCGATTTCCAAAAAAGTTTTTGCCAAACGCTAAATAAAAAATTTACGATATTTTTAGCACGAATTTAAACATTAAAAAGGGGGTGTGGGTTAAATTGTAATTTCTTGTGTGTGTTTTTAAAATTTATTATAAATATAAAATATTATATAATATATATAAAATAATTATATGTTAATAAATCATCCCTAAAATTTCCCACCCCCTAAAAACATAAAAACACACGTACACACACAACACACAAACAAAAACCACACACACCCCACAACAACACACACACACACACACACACACACACACACACACACACTACAGGCCAAAATTTTTTTGGGTTTTTAAATTTATAGTAAATATATCATTTTTTTATTTTTGTCTTGAAATAAAAAATTTTTTTTTAAAACGTGAGGGTAGTTGGGGAAAAAAATTTACTTGGAAAAATTTTTTTGGGAGACGACAGTAGAAGGGAAAAACTAAATAAATAATAACTTAAAACCACCAAAAAACACACCAACCCCCACACACAATAATATATATTAAAATATATATAAAATATAATATAATATATATATAATAATAATATCTATTATAGATATTTTATATATATTATATATATATTATATATATATATAAATTTTATTTTATATATTATAATTTTCATTAGATATAGGTATCTTCTTTCTCCGTGCAAAACACAGACACCCAAAACAAAAAACACACATTAATTTATTATATATTAATTTTATTATATATATATATATAAATATATATATATATATTTATTTTATTTTATATATATATATATATAATATTATAATATTTTTTTCTTAAAATTTTACCTTTCCCTAAAAGCATGTTTTGTTTTTTATATATATTATATATTAAAATAATTATATATATAAAATAAAACAATATAAATATATAATATAATATATATATATATATTAAAAATTAATTATATATATTTACATTTTCTGCCCAAAAAGTATGGGGTGTGCAAAATTTAATTATATAAAATATATAAAATTTTATATATATATATAATTTTATATATATAGATATATATATAATATTATACATTAAAATATTATATATTATATATATATTAATATATATATATATATATATATTATATATCGGGGCATATGTATGTTTTTTTGTCTAAGGTTTGTATATATATATAAATATATTTTTTAATATATTATATATATATTTTAAATATATTTATATATATATGTTATATATATTTTAATAATTTTATTAATATATATAAAATTTTATTTATAAATAATAGATATAATATATATTATATATATTTTATAATTTTTTATTATTTTACCCTATATATGTGTGTGTGTGTTTTTGTGTTGGGACACACCCCCACCCCACCCCCACCACACACCACACACACACACCCCCATAAAAATTTAAAATTTAAAATTGTTCATATTTTTAAAATTTTATATTATATTATCTTATATTATCTATATAAAATTTTATATATAATATTGGATTTTAGTTTTTTTTTTTTTATTTTTTGGGTTTAAAAAAGTGTTTGTATATATATTTCGAAAGTATGTATAGTATTTTTTGTCGATACTTAATTGTTTAATTTTTTTGTTGTGATGCCATAAACCCCAAACTATTTTTGATTTTGTCTCTATTTTCTATCTTCTATCAAAAATTTTCTATTTTTCTGTATCTATATTAATCTATCTACATTTCTTTTTAACGTTAGGTTCATGTTTGGCGGGGGTGGGGCACAGGGAATAAATTAATTTTGTTTTTATGTTTTTGATGCTCTTGGAGTGAGACGTGGTTAAAGGGGCCCCAGTTTCCCTTTTCCCCGGAGAGTGCCGGTGTTACCTTTTTTTTGGTAATTTATTCCCCTCTATCCTAAACCGGGGCCGGGGGCCCGCACTACTTTGGGGGGCTTGCCCACCCAGTGGCTAGGGAACAGCGAGGTGAAATTCCTTGCCCCAAAGGGGAAAAACGCCCCCGGCCGGTGGGCTCGAAAACCCCCGAACTCAGATTTGGCCCTCGTGACAGTCTTGGAGTCCGCTGCCCCAAACCCCCCCCACCGCGGCCTTTTTTATGTATATAGACCTATATTTATATACCTATTTTTTGCATTTGATTGGTTTTGTATGAATTTTGTATACATCTATGTATATATTTTTAAATTTTATATTATATTTTAAAATATATGTATATAAAATATATATAATATATTAATATATATATATATATATATATTCCCCTTTTTACAACCAAAAACACACAAACACCACACACACACACACCACACACCACACACACACCCCCACACCACAGGGAGGGATGGAAAGATTTTATGTGTGGGGTTTGTATGTGCACACACACCCCCACCACACCCACACACCAAAACACACAAACCCCACACAAACACACAAAACACACAACACACAAACAAAACACCCCACACACAAAACCATTTTAATAGTAAAAATTAAAATTTTATATATATATATTTTATAAAATATAATAATATATGTGTGTGTGTTCTGTTTCCACACGACACCCCACACCACACACCACATATTTTTTATATTATATAATATATATATATATATATATATATATATTAATTATATATATTATAATAAAAAATATAAAGGGGTGGGATGTGTGTACACACACACAAAACACACACACATTACATTGTGTATAATATATTTAATTATAATATATATATATATATATATATATTTATATATATATATATGATAATAAAATATATTATATCAAATATATATATATTTTATATTATATATCTTAAAATATATATATTATATATAATTTTATATATATGTACCTGTGTATTTGAATTATTATATTTTTATAAAATTTATGTATATAATATTTTATATGTATTATATGTATATATATTTTTGGGATATATATAATTTTTATATATTTATTTTTATATATTATATACCTTATATATATTTAAAATTTATTATTTTGATTATTATATTGTATAATTATATATATTATTTGTACATGTGTATATATGAAAAATTTATATATATATTTATTATTATATATATAAAATATATATTATTATTATATGTATTAAAAGGGCCGGGGGATATATGGAAAAATTTATATATTATATTTATATATATTATATATATATTTTTTCCCCAGATTTAAATGATTTTCCACTATTTATTTAGGACATGGGTAAATAGGAA
>NC_051428.1:10248199-10258199 GCF_015228065.2 Penaeus monodon | reverse complement strand
TCTATGGCAATTATTTGGTGGCATAATGACTGAGAGTCGTCATTATGAGTTCGTGATCTGCAGCATGGTATGGGATGACGTTTGTATGAAGAATGATATCAGCCCTGTATTATTACATAAGTTAAGTGTTTTCTGTGACCCTTGTAGATGTGTTGACCATTTGTTCTAATTTGTTTTTCCTAATTATCTTTGCCTTGGGCTTATCTAAATCATAGTTTAGGTGATCCTGAATGAAAAGATGTTTCCTTGTGACTTATTTCTGAAACGTTTTCTAGATAATCAAAACAGAGGAACCGTTAGGATGCCTTTAGGCTGCGGCTATAGGCGTAATTATAATAATAATAATAATAATAATAATAATAATAATAATAATAATAATAATAATAATAACAATGATAATAATGATAATGATAATAATAATAATAATAATAAAATAATAATACTAATAATGATATTAGTCATAATAATAATAACAATATTAATAATGATGGTAATAATAATAGTAATCATAATCATAATCAATTCTTAATAATAATAATGATGATAATAATAACAACAATAATAATAACAGCAACAACAACAACAACAACAACAACAACAGCAACAGCAACAGCAACAGCAACAACAAACAACAACAACAACAACAACAATAATAATAATAATTCGTTACTCGTACAAAGTACAATACAAAGTAAAATATATATTTTTAAATAAAATAGATACATATAAACAAATAGATACAAGCAAAATACATTCAAATCGAAAAATGATGAAACCCACGCAAGTGGTCTCCTTCACATAATGCCTGTTCAGAATTAGTTCATAGATGCTCTGATCTCTTCAGTATTCAGATTTGAGGTTAAAAGCCCTTCGGAGACACTTCAAAGCTTTTTCACTAAATCTATTTCCCACTGTTATACATATTCACTATTGGATATTTTAACTTTTTTTAATATATACTTTGGTCTACATACTTTAGATGAAATGTTTGTTGAGTGTTACTCCTGTATGACATGTTTTGGCGCTTTGGAAAAAAACTTGATATTGTAGGAATTGGGTGTTGCAGACACTTGATATAAAAGTGGAACATTTTATCTCAAATGGTGTTTAGAATCGACGAGGAAGACATTACATAAAGGAGCAATTTCCGGCAGCAAGTCATCCACGTGATTTGCAAGTCCTGAGTTTCGGATCATCCAGATTCCACAAATTGTCATCCATAGAGATATAAACACTGGTTATTCAATATGACCAATGATTTTCATGATGTGGCGGAGAATTAGTTACATATCACATTTATTCTTAATTTCATATCTGATAATACCCTCAAAATTTACCAGTGCACCATGACATTGCATCACCTAAGATGTTTTTCATGTTTATAGGTCTTCGAAAGAGAAGACAAGTATCAGCATTAAAGTTCAGGCTAAATTCATTTGCATATTACTCACATACTGACACCATTCGCCTTAAAGCGTGACATGTAGGAGAACTAATGACGTCATCTGCATACGCAAATACATGTGCACTTAAATTTCCTATGCGGCAACCATACTTGGTTTGATGTAGTCAGTGTAGCAATGAATCTAGGTACATTAAAAATAGAAGAGGACTTCAAACTCCGCCTTGCTTGACACCATTCTGCAGCATTAACCGTTCTGAACATTTTTCACTGCATCCAACAATAACAGACCTCGTTATGTACATAATAAGTAGCAATCGAAATATGAGAAGCCATATATCTCGTTTAATAAGTAAGGTGAAAAGTTTACTATACTTAACTTTGTCAAATGTTTTAGTCGCATCGAGTAATATCATGTAGACAGTTGACTCATGGCTTCTATAACACTAGTTCCCAAGACTAGGAAGGACCATAGCGCGACTGAATAATAAGCCTTATAAGGAAACTGAAAATTAGATGTATCTAACTCTTTAACCACTGAAATGATTATATAGCCTATAATTTGTTTAAAAAACAGCTCTATTAAACAAAATATTAGTACAGTCGTGATGTAACATTGCAGATTATATATTACTTAAGTTGAGAAATAAGCGTCCGGGACCATGGATGAAGAGATCGCTATCAAGATTAAAGGTCTCATCCCCTTGATTAAACTCCGAACAACACTCCTGGTCATTAAAGGGGTGGCAAGGTGACAAGAAGAATATAAGCCGTTGCGACATATTTCCGTGGCAAGACGATTTACGTTAAGAACTACAGTCACCAAGTCAGGATCCGGAACACTGTTGTACAAATATGTATGTCATGAAAATCATTGCAGTACCATAGCCAGTAGGTAACCCATCAATAATAGGAGATGAATTATTAACAATCGCATCTAAATTCTTTATAATTTATCTAATAACTCAATGATACCTATATCTGCAAAAAAAATCTTAAATCTGCCAACTGACCCGCGTTAAGAAACCCTGCAATATTCCATATTTTATTCCTTAAAAGGAATGACAAAGTCATTCCACCCAAGCAAACCAGCTTTCTTCCACATGCTCGTGTTGGGCAAGGTCAGTTCTGCAGATTCTCTCAGGACTTAAATTACATCCTCTAGAGTCTCCATTCTCTGATCTGACATGAGAGAAGCATGACATGACATGAGAGGCACTGATAAATAGATATTATTTTATTGCCAATCAACAAGTGCTTTGCAAATTTCAGTATATACTGGTTGAATTTTATCCTAGTCTATGACAGAACAAGTAATGTTTTTCTCTTTTAGTTCTTTTGTGATGAATATAATGAAAAGAGAGAGGGATAAAGGGTTGGAAATTTTTTTACCATTATTGTTAATGGTAAATGAAATGCCACTATTATACACATATTCGCTGACAATAAAATGGTCAATAAAGGATAAGTATAGTCGCCTCAGGCGGTGAGAGACACACAAGTCAAGTCCTCGTCCCTAAGGAACCGCAAAAGGAGGCAAAGACTGCAAGATGGTCTTTTGGAATCCACGATGTTACGATTTTCATATGAGTTGACCAAGGAGGATAGCTCACTTAAAAGATCGCCATACACCTAATAAGTAACTTCACAATTGTATTCATTCGGCATATGTAAAGTCATGTGTAATTTTAAACTGTTAGAATTACTAGGTACAGCACATATTCGTGTAGTAGAAGCAGTGATAGGAACAAAAGACAACCCCGAGTTACGGTGCCATATCACCACCTAGGCCGGCCCACGCGTGATACTTCACTCTCGTCCATTGCAATGACGGCATGGTACTCGCTATCACACAAGACTTTCGTAATGTTTTCATTTTCAAATACATACAACCCTGTTTCTTGGAGTAGCATGGTATCGCTCCTTTAAATAATCATAGTTTCTATATTTACGACTGGTGCAATTTAAGAAATAACACTAAGGTGTTTGTTCATTCGATGATTGCAAGTCACTGAGGAGTAATATTTTTCAGAGTTGAGTGTAAGAGACGCTGATTCAGCATTGCTTTCATTGCCAGTCCCAGTACCATTGAGACTTTCTGATGTTCAGACAAGTCTACCAAGACCCTTTCATAATCTTTCTTTTCACCTTTTTTCTTTTCCATTCCACATTTGGTACTGAACTCCATTTGGTCAAAAGGAGTCATTTAAAACTATTTTGCACATTACCTTTGTAGATACTAAAGAATAAACTTTGATTTTTTTTTCTTTTTTCTTTTTTTTTTTAACGGTAGGGTCATGTTTGAGCCGCCGTGGTCACAGCATGATACTTAATTGTAGTTTTCATGTTGTGATGCTCTTGGAGTGAGTACGTGGTAGGGTCCCCAGTTCCTTTCCACGGAGAGCACCGGTGTTACCTTTTTAGGTAATCATTCTCTCTTTTTTATCCGGGCTTGGGACCAGCACTGACTTGGGCTGGCTTGGTCACCCAGTGGCTAGGTAGGCATTCGAGGTGAAGTTCCTTGCCAAAGGGAACAACGCGCCGGCCGGTGACTCGACCCTCGAACTCAGATTGCCGTCGTGACAGTCTTGAGTCCGATGCTCTAACCACTCGGCCACCGCGGTCTATATAAAATGTTCATGCGACATCCTAAAAACTTCAAATTCCTGTTCTTTAGGAAACGCAGCCAAGCACTCTCACTCCCTCGTTTGACACGGAGAGGTGACAAAGGGGGAGCCCTCGAGGTCATGCTCAGACGGCAACCGATCACTCGTCGCTTCCGTCTAAGGCTGGACCACGGTGAATCCTTCCTCGTCTATTAAGGGTTTCTTGCTTGTGCTTGTGCAGTGACTGAAATTGCGCCAGATTGACATTAAAATTGGAATGGATGGATCTGCGCCGCATGCCACCCTTTCATGACCATCTCCCGGTCGAAGATTGCCAGGCTCTCACGAGGACGACCGCCATGGTGTTGAACGACCTCAACGACGTCGCTGTCTCTCACCAATTGCATGGTTCTGTCGTCGTTGTGTCGTCCCCACTGCCTGGCGTCGTGGACTTCCCTCAGGGCACCGCATTCGGTGGATGGATGGATGTGTGTGTGGTGTGTGTGTGTGTGTGTGTGTGTGTGTGTGTGTGTGTGTGTGTGTGTGTTGTGTGTGTGTGTGTTTTGTGTGTTTGTTTTTTTGTAGGATACAGGCCTTTCCCAATATGATTGCATCGCTGGGGTCATCGGGGAGCAGTATTTTTGTGTGGTGATTTTTTGGGATTGTAAGCATTAGGTACGCAGGCTTTTTGTCGGTCGATTTTCTCTCTCTCTCTCTCTTTTTGCCCCTCTCTCCTCTCCTCTTCTCTCTCTCCTCTCTCCCCTTCTCTCTTTTCTATCTACTACCTATCTCTTTTTTCCCCTTTTTTTTTGTCGATCAAACTTCTTTTGGGTTTAGTACCGATGATGGCAAAAGTGAAGCACTTTGTGAGGGATGCCAAGTTTCCATTAAGATCCCCACATGTTGGGGGAAGGGTTGCGAAAACTTATCAGACCAAAAGATATTCCCCCCCTATACACAAAAATGAAAGGGGGGAAGGTTTTGAGACATAAAATTCTTATTTAGTTTTTACGGAGACTAATTTTTCAAAAAAATTTTAATTTATGCAGGTCTCTACAAAAAATTTTATCCCATTTAGAACATAATATTCATGTTTTTTTTTAATAAAATTTAAAGTTTTTAAAAGACATTATTGATGGATTTTTTAACGTTTTAAATTTTTTAAAATTTTAAATTAAAACAAGGATTGGGCCCCAAGGACTTTAGCTGTTGACGCCGCAGGAAATTTTTAAAAGAAAGGGCAGCCCAATCTTGGTAGGAGACCCACCCTTTCATAGTCCCTTTTGTAAAAAATTTTGGGAAAACTTTGCGCTTTATGTTCTCATGACGTGGGTGAATTGCATACGCTAACAATTGTATTTGAGTGCTTTCCCGTCAAGGAATTGGTGGAATTCCTTGTACTACTAATAATAATGATAATGATCTTGATAACAATAATAATGATAATAATAATAATAAAAATAATAAAATAATAATAATAATAAAATAAAATAAAAAATTAAAAATGATGAAATAATGATCGGGGCCCAATAATGTGAGGAAATAAAAATAACGTTTGTTTGAAAATAATAATGATGATGATAATAATAATGTAATGATGAAAAATAAAAATAATGATATTATTTAATTATTATTTTTATTTTATTATTATTATTATAATAATTTTTATTATTATTATATATTATTATTTTTATTATTATTATTTTTATTATTTTATTATTATTATTATTTATTTTTTTATTATTATTATTATTAAACATTATTATTATCATCAATAAATTTTTATTATACTATTTTTATTATGAATAATATTTTTATCATTGCTATTATTATTTTAATCATTATTATTTATGATAATAATGGTAATAATAATGATGATAATAATATTAATAATGATGATAATAATAAAAATAAAGATAATGATATATGAATATTAGTGATTATATGTCACAAGTGAAATAAAATAAATAAATAAATATAAAAGGGACGGGGTCTTTACCCCAAACTTTATGATGAAAAGGTAAATATAAAGAGGGCCCTTTGCAAAATTTCCATTGAAAATTTGGGTTTTGATACATTAATTTTGCGGGCATCGCCCTTGTAAAAATTATACGACAAGCTTATATTTTAAAAATGAAATTTTCGGTTCTAGTGGCGATCTTTTATTCCCCCAAAAAAAGGGACAAATTTTCCCGTTTTGTAAAATAAAAGAGATAGTTGGCTTTAAATGGGTGTGTGTGGTGGGGTTTTTGGGGGGTGTGTGGGTGTGGGGTGTGTGTGTGTGTGGGGGTTTTTGTGTGTCGTGTGTGTGTGTTGTGAGTGTGAGTGTGAGTGTGAGTGGAGGTGAGGGAGAAGAGAGAGAGAGGAGAGGAAGGGGAAGGAGGAGGAGGGGAAAGGAAGGAGAGAGAGAGTGAGAGAAAGAGAGAGAGGAGAGGAGCGCTTGGGGTTTTAGCGGTTTCATAGTACGTTTTAAATGGATAAGATACAGTGACTTGCATAAAAAACATTTTTCCCAATCAGAAACTTGGATTTGATTTTGGGACTCCCCAACAACTTTACGATAAATCAGCAGTGGTACCCTTTCCCAAAACCCCCACCCCCACCTGTTTTTCGGATAAAGATGAAATTTAAAAAAAAAATAGAAAGTTTTTTTTCACCCGATGCCCAGTTTAAAGAAAAACAAAATGTTTTTTCCCGCAGCAAAAAAAATAACAACGATTATAAAACTGTGTATTCCATTCTCATAGATGGTCTTTGTATGCTTAGTGTTTGGATGAAAGAAAGAAAATTGCTTAATTCAGTAAATGTGAGAAAGAGTGATTAGAAGTGACAATGTAAAAAGAGAGCATGTCATGGCAGTAAAAAATGATTGCAGAAAAGGGTTGTTGACTGGTTCCTTTAAGTTTTAATTTGATCTAATTACACGGGAAACGTTTATGTTTCAATTGGGCCCGCCGCACCTAGCTTCCCAAATTTCAACACAAGCTTCAAACAAGGGTTTTTTTTTAGGCAAGGCAATTTTTCAGGGGCCCCCCGGTGTGTTTTTTTGTGGGGGCTTTTTCCCCGCCTCTGTATTAAAAGGGAAAACCCCCCACCAACCTGAACACTTTTCTTTATTTTTGCTTGCATGAATTTTTCTAGTTGAGGTGGATTTGGGGCAAAATGAATTTGGTGACAAACAAAGACAATACATTGAGAAACAGATAGATAAATAGACGGTAGATTTTAAAAAAGATACAGATTATTGTTTTATTTAAATGAATGGGTAAATGATAGATGATTTGCTGATAGACCAATTTGATAGATAGGATGCCAATTTAAAAAGATAGTACCTGGTCAAAAAAAATAACATTTTGGTTAAAAAAACGACAGATAGGGAAAAAAATACATTTTTATAGGGAAATATAAAATAATATATATATATAATATTTTATTATATTATATATAATATATATTATAACATATACATATAATTTAAAACTAATTACATATACATATATATATATATAATTTTATATATATAAAATATAAATTTTTATAATATTTTTATAATATATAAAATATATAAATTTTAAAACATAAAAAATACATACGGGAAAGAATACACGGCAGATTAAAAAATGAAAAAATAAATGAAAAAATAGTGGGGGTAAAAAAAACCTTTTTTATGCTTTTCCCCCTTTGGGCGTCGTGGCCCGAACAGGAAAAACCGGACATCCCAACACCCAAACAAATTATTTATAGCCCTTTTAAAACGAGTATCTCCCAGCATCCTTGTCCCTTGTAGGGGATATAAAGAGCAACGAACACGGCGCTAAGGTGAGCAGGGAAGCACCGACTGAGAGCAGACACAAGGAGAAATGACAAAGGCAGGGGAGGGGGGGTGCAGCGGGGGCTCTGTGTGTGTTGCAGAGTGATGCGTGTATAATCGAGCTAGTGTAGCCGTGTCAGTTGCAAAGTGCATGGGAGGCTGCTGTTGTTGCATCTGCGTGGCAGGACGTTCCCCTGCAACAGGCCTGGGGAAAAGGGTTTAGGCTCATACGGGATGGAAAGCTTTCTGGTTTTTTGAAAAAAATAACGGGAAACAACCCGGGGATTTCGCTTGGCTAGTAACGGTACAATTCAATGTATGTTAGTAAAAAGTAGATGAATAAGTAAATCATTAAAATAACATGCCATTGCACATGTGTACAAATAAAGGCATGCAATACATGCGCTGCACAAAAAATAGACATTATCAACGTTATTTTTTATTTCAAATGAAGGGAGGAAAGGGTATCCGTTGTTTTCTTTTTTGGGTTCCCTTTTTTCTCCCCAATATTATATATAAAATATATTTTATATAAATTAAATATTATTATATATATAAAATAATATATAATATATATATAATATATAATATTAAATATTAAAACAATAAAATAAAATAATTATGTTATTTTGTATGATAATATATATATATTTTTATATAAATTTAATTTGATTAAAAAATAACATAAAATTACATATAGTTTATAATTTTTATATTAAAATATTATAAAATTATATATTAATATATATATATATAAATAGAAAATATTATATAATAGTTTCTATGTATATTATATTAAAATGTATTTTATACATTATAAATATATTTTAATATAAAAATATAAAATATAATATATATTTTATATTTTATATTAATTGGTTTTTGTGGGGTGTGTGTGGATGTATATATTTTTACCATATGTTAAAATGTTGTATGTAAAATATGTATATTATTGATATATAAAAAAATATTTATATATATATATATATATTATATTATATATATATATTAAAATATTTTATAATAATACAAAAATAATATGTATTTACATTATTTAAAATAAAGTATATATGTTTTTTATATTTTAAAAAAATTATATATAATATATAAAATATATAAATATTATATATAAAATTTTATTATATATTTTATATATATATAATATTTTATATATTTATATATATGTGTGTATGTATGTATGTATGTATGTTCCTATTGCTTACTATTCAAAACATATACACAATATTAGGGATATTAAAAATAATATATAAAATTTTAAAACACCCTAGCTTTTTCAGTTTTAAATTTTCTTATATATTTATATATATATAATATATGTGTAATTTATAATACTCAATAGATTTTTAAAAAAAACACCACACATCATATATAATTTTATAAAATTATATATATATATATATTAAAATTTTAAAAATATAATATAATATATATATTGTATATACTATTTCATGTAGTTAATTAATATATTTTAAAAATGTGTGTGTGCATATTTTAAAATCTATATTTTAATATATTAAAATATAATAAATTAAAATGAATTTTTATGAGATAATGCAGGGAGAATATTTTATAATATATAAAATATATATAATATATAATATATAAAAAATAATTTTATATATATGAATGTAATGCATGTATGCATGTAGGGGTTTAGTATATATAATATATAATAATATATATATATATATATAATAATATATATATATTATATATATATATAATTGGTGTGGTTTTGTGTGGTGTGTTTGGGGTGGTGGTTGGGTGTATATATTTTAATTTTTAATATATAAATATAAAATATATATATATAATTATATATAATATATAATATATATATATAAAAAATATTTTTATATATATATATACATTTTATATGCATGTTTCACGTATACATACATCAGCCCAAAAAACGTAAAACAGGGTTTAAAATTTATTTTTAAAACAGAAAATCCCCCCCTTTCAAAAAACTAAATTTTGATAGGGAAATTTTTTTCCAAAAAACATTCCCGCTAAATTGACAGACGAAGGAGGGAAAGGGGCCAAAAAAGAAAAAAGATTTTTAAGAACGTAAATAAGGAAGGAATTTTCCCAGAGGGCGCCTCTGCCCGTTTTTTTATAAGAAAATTTTTAGCAATTTGGTATAGCTTCGGGGCGCAA
>NC_051428.1:10211310-10230175 GCF_015228065.2 Penaeus monodon | reverse complement strand
TTAAAAAATACATTATATGTAGATAGTTATGTACGCAACACACACACCCAGTGTATGTGGGGTGGGGTGGTGTGGTGTGTGGTGTGTGTGTGTTGTGTGTGTGTTGCGCGGGGTGTGTGGCGCGTGTGGGCGCGTGGTAGAGCTACGACAACCGTAACATTTTTTACATTTTCCTAATGTTTTTCAAATCAATTTTTATTTTTTATTTTCCACTATCTATCTGCCGAACACACACAAAACAAAACACAACACCACACACACACACAACACACCACACAAACACAACACAAAACACAAATAAAATAAAAAAGATAAAAAAAAAAAAAAAAAAAAAAAAAAGAAATTTAAAAAAGTTATAGATTTTTTTAAAAAGAAAAAAAAAAAATAAAAAAAATAAATAAAAATAATAAAAAATTAAAAAAAGAAAAAAAAAAAATAAAAAATAAAAAAATATAAAATAAGGGAAAAAGAATTAAAATAAATAAAATATAAATAAATTAATAAAATTAGGGATATATATAATATCATAAAAAAAAATATTAAAAAAAAATAAAAAATATATAATTTTAAAAAAAAAATAAATTATAAATGAGGGAATTTTTAAAAAATATAATAATTTTTTTGTATAAAATTTAAAAAAAGAAATAAAATAAAGAGTTATTAAATAAAAAATAAAGATGTATATAAAATAAATAATATAGATATATATATAATATAAAATTTTATTAATAAACAACAAAAATTAAATATAAAAAAAAAAAAAAAAAAAAAAAAAAAAAAAAAAAAAAAAAAAAAAAACAACAAAATAATAAAACAAACAAAAAAAAAAAAAAAAAAACCCCCAAAAAAAAAAAAAAAAAATTTAAAAATAATTATATATTATTAAAATTAAAATAATATAAATATATATATATATTAAAAAAATAAATAAATTATATATTATATTTTATATAAATTTTAAAAAAAATATTATTAATTATATAAAATAATTATAAATAATAAATTTTTATAAATTAAAAAATAAATATAAAAAAAATAATATATATAAAAATATAAATAATAATAAATTTTATTAAAATATATATATATTATATATAATAATATTAAATATATATATAAAAATTTTAATATATATATAGATCACACACACCACACACACATTACTCTCAATACTACTACGACCAACACACACACCCACACACACACTACACCCACACACACACACAGACACAACCCCCACCACACACACACCCACCAAACACACACACACACACACACACACACACACACACACATACATACACACACACACACACAACAACATCCCCACACACACACACAACACAGGGCCACACACACACACGCCCCATTACAACAACACCACACACAGAGACAAAGAGATGTTATAGATAATATATATGATTGATATAGATTGAGATATATCGATATAGAGATATATATATATATGTATAGATACACTAGATATGATTGGTGATATATAATATATATATGATATATTAGAGTATATATTACTATAAGATAACAATATATATATATATTATATAGAGGACATATATAGTAGTATAGATAATAATTATGTAGATAATATATAAGTAATATACCATATAGAGAAACATAGATAATATATATAATAGATACATATACAATACTATATATAAATGTATACATATATATATATATATATATCTTATATATATATATATATATATATATATATAATTATACTATACATATAATGTATATGTGTGTGTGTGGTTTGTGCATGTGCGTGTGTTGTGCCTGTGTCTGGTGTGTGTGTGTGTGTGGTGTGTGTGTGTGTGTGGTGTGTGTAGTGTATGTGTGGGTGTGTGTGTGTGTGGATGTAGTGTGGTGTGTGTGTGTGTGGGTGGGTTGTGTGTGGTGTGCTGTGGTGTGTGGTGGTTGTGTGTGTGGTGGGTGGTGGTGTGGTAGTAGTAGTATGAGAGTATGTTTGGTGTGTGTGTGTATATATATATTATATAATATATATATATATATATATTATATATATATATATATATAGAATATATAATTATAACATACATATATATATATATATATATATATATATATATAATATATATAATATATAAGATATAGATATTAGATATATATATATGTATATGTATATATATATATATAACAACATTATATATATATATATATAATATATATATCATATATATATATATATAATATATATAGTTATATATATATATAGAATAATATATATATATATATAATATACTATATATATAATATATATAATATATATATATATATATATATAAATACTCTATATATATAGATAGATATAGTGGTGTGTGTGCGTTTTTTTTTTGTTTTTTTTTGTGGGGGGGTGTGTGTGTGTGTGTGGGTGGTCGTGTGTGGGTGTGTGTGTGTATGTTGTGGTGTTATACGGACAGATAGATAGAAGGTAAATAAACAATAGAAGTATAGATATTGATAAACATATAGGTAGAGGTAGATAAAGATAGTTACAGAGATATGTGCGTGAGCTCATACCACACGCGCACACCACACGCGCACACACACACGCGCGCGCAACACAACACACACACACCACCCCACACACACACACACCACACACAAACACACACACAACACGTTAGTGTGTGTGTGGTGTGTGCGTACATATACATATCTACATATATATATGGATATTTTATATAATTATTATATGCATATATAAGTTAAAAATAACAAATGCGCATACTAGATTTATTGAAAATGAGAGTACAGTTTCGGAATCCACCTGGAATTTATTTTTATGGTTGAAGAGGAAAGGAAGATACGGAGAAGAGAGACAAACTCGGTAACACGGGGAAGCGAGGACAGACGAAACGAAAAGCGAAGTGAGGTCAGGGTCAAGTCAGGTCGGAGGATCGGATAGGGCCAGGGGGCCCGGGCAAAAGGGGAGAAGGGAGGATATGGGAAGGGGACTATGTATGATATGTAATTGTTATTTATGTGTATATTATATAAACATATAATAATGTATTTTTTGCATGTATGTACATAATTTTTTATATATACCCCTGATAAAATTGTCGGAAAATACAGAGAAAAATTTGCTGATAAATATAAAAGAAACAACGCAACGTTTTAGAGAGATGTTCAGGGTTGTTGAGTAGAATCATTTTTGATGAGACGATAGCATGTATCTTCAGCATATTAACCTTACGTTATACGTTGTAGTCCCCAGGAATTCGGGTTTATCTCCCGAACGAGGGTAGTTATTTTGGGAAAGTAACATCGATTGCAGGTATTAAATGGGATTTTATAAAACACAGTCGCGGTAATAAGGTGTAAGATTTTCCTGTCATCTTTGAATATATTACTTAATAAACCTCAGCATCTAGATTGTATACTTGCATGATAAGACTAAGTATTTTTGCACAAACGTCTCATTATACTATCAATATGTTTTTATTGAGACTTAAATATTTTTCTCTATATTTACATAGTAATGATCCCGCTTCTACCCATATCAACGATTTACTGAAAAAACTCATCAGCAAGAAAAAATTACTGATTATAAAACCTTTAGCAGAGACGAAAAGGGATGGTTAATATAAAGGAAAAAAGGGAAACATCCATGTCAGAAAATGCATCCTTTTTCCTTACAAAGTACCTTCCCTTAAAAACCACATGCAAGGACTTCCGGGTCTCGGGTAATTGATTTTGTCATTAATTTTGGGTTTATTAAATTGATATTATTAAGATATAGTGGAACAGAGACCGTAAGGCATGCCAATTAGTATGCAACAGCTTTGCTTTGATCCCTTCATCTACATTTCCTTAAAGATAATCCGTCTTTTTAATTTCGGAAGGTTAAAAATGGTATATCAAAACAAACCGATGAAATTTTACGTAATAAGGCGTTTAAAATAAAAAAATATATGAAAAACTGATGATGCTGAATATCATTTGTCCTTGATGTAGCTATTTAAACATGAACCCAAGCATATACGTACATGCATATATGTGTATGCCTTTGTAATAGAAGTTCTTTGTGTATACTTCGTACCATTACATACACGGGGGAATGCCCATTTATTCTCCTTTCCCGAAGCACCCACCACAACAATCGACAGATTTAAAATTAAACCTAATTTATGAGGGGGGGGGGGGGTGAGGGTAATCAACTCATCCTTTTTCCAAATTAAAACTCGATGCACAATGCCTCTCTGGAAAGTGAAATCGGAATCTCCAGCGATCCAAAAGGCCATTTCACGGGTCTTAAATAAACAGTTTGCGGACTAATGACTGGTTATCTCTTTTATTCCCGTCTCAGCGTCGTTTCCTGGGAATTTGGGGTGACTCCCCGTTGAAATGCTGTGTCACAGAAAACCTCGAGCTGGGGAAACGGTTTTCTCGGAGCGTCGGGGGTCTGCGCTGGTGCAAGGAAATAGAAAGAGGGAAATTCATTCTACGTAATGCTATTTAGTTCTATTAAAGTTTTATGATGATGATTTAATAATGATAATTACGACGAGATGATGGTAATCTTTATCATCACCAACTTTAACAGCACCACTAACATCACCATCATCATCATCATCATCATCATCAGCAGCAGCAGCAGCAGCACGGGCAGAGCAGCAGCAGCAGCAGCAGCAGCAGCAGAAGCAGCATTACTATCACCACATCATCATTACGGTCCATAGTCACCATCAAAAACCATCATCATTAAGACCATAGTCGCTAAAACGCGCGCGGGGTACATCTACTTTGTTATGGCATGCTTCATTAAAACGTATGATCATACACTTTGCTGTAAATTGCACGCAGTATACGTTGATTTGTGTGCAGGCAAGTAACACCATTTTATTTTGATAGCGCCGCCTTCAAGAGCAAAGGGCGTGACTAAGGAGAAAAATAACTCTTGGGAAATCTCTTTGAAAACTATGTAAAAAAAACCCTTAACAACGACACTACATATTTACTTTTCGTTAGTTAACTTTTGAATGTCCACTTGCAACTCCACTTGAGATGTTGAAAAGGCTTAGGGGTCTGTACTCCATAGTTGGCCTCCTGTGAGAAGAGACTTGAGGCTGAGGCTGCAGCTTCCAGCCCCACACCAGTGTTTTCGCAGCGGTTTGTGTGAGGTAAGTGTGTGGTGTGGTGTGGTGTGTGTGTGTGTGTGGTTTTGTGTGTGTGTTGTGTGTGGGGTGTGTGTGTGTGTGTGTGTGGTGTGTGTGTGTGAGAGGAGAGACAGAACAGACAGACAGACAGACAGACAGGGCAGACAGACAGACAGACAGACAGGGGCAGATAGACAGACAGACGGACAGACAGAGACAGGGATATAGATAAGAGGGGTATGTAGACTATATGTTTTCCGTATACCAGCGCTGGGAAAACTGAAGGTCAATGAAATCCTTTCCAGCTGGATATATCTTTCTACCTACAATATTACCTTACAAGTCCACAGCATATCAAACTAAGAGATGTCATACCAGCGAGCAACGTCTGGTACACAGCGAAAGCGTACAAGTAATGTTAGCGTGGAATGACAATCACAACAGGTTTTTACACACCATGCTCGAGGAAATACTATAGTCTTCTCGTAGTAATGTTACTAGTAGTATACTTCGTTAATGCCAGTATTGTTTTTATTTTCGTTCTTTTTTCAGATACTGAATCAAAGTTCTGGTATTTCTAGGAATATGTCAAGGGTTTGCAAGTTATGCGTAGTGATGGTGGTAGTGTTGTCGGTGTTATCTGTGATGAGGGGGCGGTGGTGGAGTGATTATGGTGAAGGGCTGTGGGTTTTGCGGGGGAATGGTTTTTGTAGGGTGGGTAGTGGTAACCATGAGGTATGTGGATAAGAGCTGTAGTGACAAATTGGATGATAATGTGGTGGTAAAAACTGGTGGCAGAGGTGTCTGGTCAAGAGAAGTACCTCTCTAGATCGCGTGGTGTTGTCTAATAAGGTTTGGGTTGGTGATGGCCATGGTTGTGTGGTGGAGACCAGGTAGTGTTTGTGGTGATGGTTTATTATTCGTGTGGGTGATGAGGGGTCGTGGTGTTTAATCCGCACTGATGAGGAAGGTGATGGCTTCGTGGTGGTGGCAATGTCATTAACAGCGTTAGTGGTTTATGGTTGGTGAAGTGTGGTGGTTGGAGCCGCAGCGGTTGTGTGGTGAGACTTATGATTAATGGGGTGGATAGTGAGGGTTGCGATTCTGGGAGTGATATTGGTGTAAACAAAAAAACCAGAAAATATTATTTTCCTAAAAGGGACTTTTTCAAATACCTCCCTTTTAAAAAAAAAAGGGATTATGTTATATACCATTATTTCTCCAGTAGAAATTAAAAATCCTTTTAGCCTTTTCCCTTAAATACAAAACACCATATTTTTTTTTCTTGCGTGTCCAAAGTCAAAAAAAAACCAGAACGCCTGCCGGTGTGAAAAAACAAAGGCCAAGTTCCCCTCGACGATTGGCACTTCTTAATTTCCCCTTTAGATAGCACTTTTTTTCGGGGAGGGATCTGCGTTCTTTCATACTAAGACGAACTGGATAATTTGAAAAAAAGCCTTTGCCTTTTTAAGCTCTTTCAAATTTATTGGTTGAAATATATTTATATATATTATTATAATATATATATTATATATATTATATATATATATATTATAATTATATATATTATTAGTTCCCCAGACAAAACCATGATTTTGTCGCCAGGGTATTTTCTGTATTTCATTTTAATGTAAGTAACTTAAGTATATTTATTTTACTTTGGCGTAGAATTTAGCAAAAAAGATTCAACAATCAAAACCGTGAGTATTATGAGTAGGTGAACACCGGCAAGGTGTAATTTTGGGTAACCAGAAAAACCCAAGAGACTTAGCGTAATTCACAGCTTTTTACTAATTTTGACACAGTGAGGTGAAGCACACTCAGATCGCAGGTGTACATTACCCATGATGTGCTAAGAAGTGAAGGTTTAAATAACACTCCATCGTACAGGAGGTATTTGCTTCCCAATTTTTTTTACCCCCGAAACGATAAATAACCCGTTTTAATTTTCCCCTTTAATGCAGGTAATCAATTTCTTCCCCGGCACCCAACCAGTAGCCTTTGGGGAAAAGTGAATGGCCTGGGCGAACAATGGAGCACAACTCCCCGTGATGGCACGGCGCCCCTGCCTAATGTTCAGTATTCTTTTTATTGCGTTTCATGCATTTTTTGGCCATGATTTTAAGATTCTTGAGGCTGAGGCCACGCGGCGGCGGGGGCGGCGGGGAGGGAGCGATAGCGCTCCGGCTGTCGGACCCTTGCGAAGGGAACTTTTCGGGGTTATGGAAGATCTCGCTCGACAAAGAGGGGTGGACCCGTTGTGGGGGGGGGAGCGAGGAGGGGCGTTTGGGGATGTCGGTTTTTTCAGGAAACAGGCAGTTAGATTTATTGGCACACACACACGTAAAATATATATATTACATATGTATATGGGGTGTGTGTGTGTGTATGTGTGTGTGTGTGTGTGTGTGTTGTGTGTGTATTGTGGTGTGCGCGCGCGGCGTGTGTGTGGTGTGTGTGTGTGTGTGTGGTGTATGTGTGTGTTGTGTGGTGTGTGGTGTGTGTGTGTGTGTGTATGTACACACATATAGATAAATAGATATGCATATATTATAAATATAAACATATTTTATGGTGTGTGTGTGTGTGTGTGTGTGGTGTGTGTGTGTTTTGTGTGTGTGTGTGGTGTGTGTGTGTGTGTGTGTGCATATGCGAAGGCCGTTCATTAAAGCTTTCCCATGACCTTTTTCCCACGGATGTACAGGAAGGAAACGTCGTACATTTATCAGTCCATCTCTACACAGTCCCACAAAAAGTGACACATTTCTCCCATCATTTCATGCAGCTGTGGACTCCTCGCTTGTAGAAGACCGCGTTTGAAGCCATAGAATGACTTCAGAATTAAATTTCTCATCATCTTGGACACTTTGCCCTTCAAAAATGACTTATTGGGACAGACAGAAAGAGGTGTGAACAGGGGCGTTGTCTTTTAGCAGACAGACACCTTTGGTCAACATTTCGCGCCTCTTGGTCTTGATAGCCTTTCGCAATTTTTTTATCATTGAAACGCAGTACGCTCTTTTAATTGTAATACCTTCTGCCAAGAAATCCAGCATTACTACTCCATGTTGGCCCCCAAAGGAAAGTGAGCATGATCTTGTGTGGCGAGGTTTGGGGACACGTGCCATTCTGAGGGGTGATGCGTCAAAGTGCTTTGATTGGGCTTATTTTCTGGATCACCCTGTGTAATAGTCTTTCAAAAGAGTCCTGGTTCCTTGGGAAGGGCTAAAAGAGCCTTGGAACAAGGGACTTGTCCTTCCTTTCTAGAAAGGTGTGATTTTCCCCGGGAACCCCTAAGCTGACAGCATTCCGTATACAGATGTTCACGGGTGCTTTTGTCCACAGACCCAACACTAATCTTGACATCATGAGCTAAGGGACGATCAGCAATACGGCGATTTTTTCATAAGGGCAATCTCCACTTGCAGGGTGGTGTCCTCATCAGTAGCAGATATAGTATATATTATATATATAAAATAATATATATATATAATATATATATATAATATATATATAATATATATATATAATCATAACATGTATATTAATATTTTATATATATATATATTATATATATATGATATATATATATATATATTTTATATATAATATATAATAACATATATGTATGTATGCAGAAACACACCCACAATTTTACATAGATAAATTGATAGATAGACAGATAGAGCGATATGCATAAATGTTTGTATATAATATATATATATACATACATATTTATTATATGCTTGTGTTTGCGCGCCCGCGCGCGGTTGTATATATATATATATATAATATATATATATTTTAAAATTATATATATATATTATATTTTTATATATATATATTTTATAAAATTAATATATATATGTATATATACATATATACAAATATGTATGATTAATGCAAATCCGCGCGAGATACACAAATCGCCCGCAAGGGTATCTGTGCTTATATTAATATAATATATATAATATATAAAATTATATATATATATATATACTTAATGTGAAATATATATATATATATAATATATATATATATATATATATATATATATATATATATATTAATTATAATATATTATTTATTTATATAAAATACCAAAAATATAAAATGATAATAAGAATAACAGTAATAATAATCATAACGATAATAACAATTATAATAATCTTCTTCTTTTAACGGTAGGTTCATGTCTGAGCCGCCGTGGTCACAGCATGATACTTAATTGTAGTTTTCATGTTGTGATGCTCTTGGAGTGAGTACGTGGTAGGGTCCCCAGTTCTTTTCCACGGAGAGTGCCGGGGGTCCCTTTTAGATAATCATTCTCTCTATTTATCCGGGCATTGGGACCAGCACTTGACTTGGGCTGGCTTGGCCACCAGTGGCTAGGTAGGCAACCAAGGTGAAGTTCCCTCCCCAAAGGGAAACAACGCGGCGGTGGGTTTGACTCGAACCCTCAAATTTTCAGTTTGGCCGTCGTGACAGTTTGACCCGGGACGCTAAAAACCCATTCGGCCACCGGGCCTTGACGATCATGGGCTTCCATGATTTTTCTTAGCAATTTAGGGCGGTGGTTTGCCATTGCCTTCCGCCCCGGGGTTTTATCGAGTCACCATCTCTATTTACCCGGCACTGACTTGAGCTGGCTTGGCTACCCAGTGGCTAGGCAGGCAATCGAGGTGAAGTTCCTTGCCCAAGGGAAAAAACGCGTCGGGCCGGTGACTCGAACCTCGAACTCAGATTGCCGTCGTGACAGTCTTGAGTCCAACGGTCTAACCATCGCCCACCGCGGCCCATTATAATAATAAAACAAGATAAGATAATCAAACATTTTTATACAATGTAAATAATAAAACCAATAATTATAAAAAATTTTCATTATGTTATTATTAATCATTATTATTATTATTATTATTATTATCATTATTATTATTTTTTCATTAATTTTTTATTTTTAAAACCATTAATGATAATAATGACAATAACAATGATAAGAATGAAAGCAAAAAACAAATGATGATGATATTGATAATAATAGATTAATAATAATAAAACAACAACAACAACAACAATAATATAATAATAATAATAAAATAATAATAATAATAATAATATAATAATAAAAATAAATAAATAAATAAGATAATAATAAATGTAATAATAATATAATAATACAATAACAATAATAACAATATAACAAAACATGATAATAATGGTAATAGTTTTAACAATCATGATAATAATGATGATGATAGCAAAGAAATAAAAATGAAAGTGGTAATGATGATGGTGATGATGATGTTGATAATGATGCTGATGATAACAACAATCAACAAACAGAATTATTAAATATCTAATGACAACGTCAGTGATAATAGTGAACGATGTAAATAATTACAATAATTAAAAACTTATCGTTGGAGGAAAAACACTTCATAATAGTTTTAAATTGGTAAAATTTTACAGTTATGGTATAAAAAATTTAGCGTATGTCATTCTATCCCGGAGAACTACAGCAGAACTAATCAAACTGTTCTTTTAAATAAAAACTGCACAAACTTTTTGGGAAATACATTGCTTGAGAGAGCGCTCTTCAGGCAATTCGCAACACCACACACACACACACACACCCCACACAAATAAACACCACACAACACACACAACCACACACACACACACACCCACCAACACAAACACACACACACCACACACACACCAAAACCAAAACACACACACACACACACACACAAATAAAATTAATATAATATATATATATATAAAATATATAAAATATATAATATATATATTGTATATATATATATATATATATATGTAATATATATATATATATAATATATATATATAATATATATATAATAAGTATATGAGTATAGATGTATATGGTATGAATTCAAAGTGACCAAATTGCAAGTAGAAGGAAGTACAACAAAAAACACGAATATGCCGAAGGCCTTCTCGCTTTACTGATGATGTATAAAGAAAAGATATCTAAATGACCAGTTACTGAGGAAGGCGTTTCAGACACTATTTTTTTATTTTTTCCAATCCAATTTACCCCGACAAAACACAGTCAAAATGGTCCTTTTTGTTTTGGCTTACTTCTTTCTTTTTTTAAAGTTTCATTATCTATTGTGGTGTTTCCCTTTTCTTCTTTTTTTCTTTTTTCTCCTCCATCTTCTCGTCTCCAAACAAAAATCAGAAGTAATGATCTATCTTTCACACCAGCGTACTTGATTTTATTACCAATATACAAAAGGGAAAATAAATTCGTTGCTGAGGAGGTATTCATTTTCATGCATGAAAGCACAGCAATTAGCATCGTTTATCGTAGGGTAAGAAGAATATTGATAACCGTTCTTTCCGGTCATTCATTTTGGCAAAAGTTATTCTGCAGACATTTCTATCACAATTGTCAGTAATGATAATGATAGAGGGAAATTTTTTGGTTAAAAAAAATGATACTAGCTTAATTTAACGCTTTTTTTTGCCTTCAAAAAGAGAAAGAAAGGAAAAGAAGGATTTCATTATAAAAGAAGTAAAGGGAAAGGGGAAAGATTATATATGTCACTGGTATATGTCAACAACACGGTTACGAGAAGGCAGGCAACAAGTTGTTAATTGTTAGGAGCACAGCCTCCCGAACCCGTATGTACGCTGTGATATGGGTGGGGGTTGCAGGGTTTTGCTCCGGGTTTTGGGAAAACATACAGGCAAACAGACACAAAGTTGGAACGCGCTTTCACTCATGCACGCAAACACAACACACACACACCACCCAAAACACACCACCACACACACACCCCCACACACACCCACCCACACACACACACACACACCCCCCCACCCACACACACACATTTCACACCCCACCACCACACCTCTCTCTCTCTCTCTCTCTCTCTCCTCTCTCTCTCTTTCTTCCTCTCTCTTTCCTTCTCTCCCTCCCACACATACATATCTATCTATCTATCTATTTATCCTTTTCTCCCTCTCTCTCTCCTTCACATTCACACACACACACACACACACACACAGCCTCCCGTACACATCCTTTCAACACCTCAAAACTCAAAAAAGGATTTAGGGAGCGTTCCGGCCGAGGTGAAAGTCCAACGCTACAATGGCCGTTCTCCTTTACTTTTCCCTCACGCGGTGACAGACGCACCCAGGGTCGTCGACGGAGCTTCCCTACGGCCACATATCACCACTGCTGCACCAGCTGCCGGAAGTACACATAGCCAACATACCAGCTTAACATGCCCTCTTTGCATTGATTTGCGTAAACGGCCCCTACACACAAATTCTGTTTACGTATGTTATCGGTGTGGGGTGGTGTTACGTACATTTTAGTACACGTGGAAGGGGGAACGGACATGTCACGGTGATCATAACAGGACGTAGCAAGAACTAAAAGAGTACCCCATCACGCTACCCAATGAAAAATAACTGAAATAAAAAATCTGTTTGAAATAATTTTAATGATAATGATAACCTAACTAAACCTGATTTATAACATTTTCAATAATTTGCGTGACCAAATTCGCAAACCGAATCAACATTGATCCGGCGACCCAAAGCCATTATCCGCTAAAACAATTGTACGTCCATTCCAATGCGCCGTTGGCCGTATAATCGCTTTCTGCATATAGTCCATCCCTTTCTCGATGCGAAAATGTTCATTCTTAAAGATCGGATACTATGAGAAAGGAAAAAAGAGAGAAAGAGTAATTTTCAAACTTAAATAATTAAAGATAGATAGATAGATAACAGAGAGAGGGAGAGAGAGTAGAGCAGAATGCAGACAAACAGACAGATAACACAGAGAAAGTACATCACAAATATGATTACAAAATAAGGATGAGGATCACGAAGGGGCGAACAGGTGGACATCGAAATACCCCTTTTTCCCGGTTCATTTTCCAAAACAAAAATTTTTTATCCTGGTAGAATTTGAGCCAATATGATATGATAGTGGGTCGGTCCCCTCTCTCCCTTCCCCCCCCTCCCCCCTCCTACCCCCCAACCCCTCTTCTCCCCCCTCCCTCCGGCGGGGTCCAAACCCTCCCCCCCTTTTCTCCCCCTGCCCCCCCTTTCCCCCCTTTTAACCTCCGCCCCCCCCCCCCTCCCATAGCCTCTGTGCTTTTTTGTGCCCCTAAATTAGTGTAAAATGTTATTAAAAATGCTGAATTTTAATTTTTTGGACCCCCATTGCTTTTTGGACGAACACTCGGAGAGATGAAAAAGAAATGCAGCGTGCAGGCAGAATATTTATAAAAAAATTGGGAAAAGAAAAAAATAGATTTATAGAAAGACAGATAAAAGATAGATAGATAAACAGATAGGCAGTATGTTTAAAAAAAAGGGGTGGAAGAAGGATGGGTGGATAGACAGCAAATGATAGAGAAGAGAGAGAGAGAGAGAGAGAGAAAGAGGGGAGAGAGAGAGAGGAGGGGAGCAGAGAAGAGAGAGAGAGAGAGAGAGAGAGAAAAAAGAAGAGAGAAAAGAGGAGAAAAAAAAGAAGAGGGGACCCTTTTCCCTTTTTTTCAGACAGAGGAAGGCATAAGAAAAAAACCCCCAAAATAAAACGCATTTACACACAAAAAAACAACAAAAAAAAAAACCCCCCCCCCCAAAAAGTAAAAAAACCCGACCCCATTTAAATTTTTCTCTCTGCCATAGAAAAAAAATTTCAGATTTTATGAAACGTTTATAAAAAAAAAAACTTTGGGTTTTTATCCACCCCGTAATTTTCTCGAAAAAAAAAAATAAAATAAAAAAAAAATTAAAAAAACCCTACTCGCATTTTTTTGGGAAGGGGAGAGCGCTTATCAAACTCCCCGGAAAAAAATTTTTTTTTTTTTTTCACGCTAAAAGTAGCGAGACCCCGTGATTTTTGGTGCTCGCGAAGAGAGGAAAAGGTTTTTTTAAATGGCCCAAATAAATTGAAAAACATAGGCAAGGGGGTACGTAAAAAAGGAATAGAGATGGAGGGAAATAATGATAAAAATTTGGGGACGGGTGAGCAGAAAAAAGGGCAAAAATGAGAAGATATGAGATCAGAAAAAAAAAAACCCCGGAAATTTTTTTTTGGGATAGGGTGGGCCCCTGCTATAGGCCAAACGTGTTTGGGGGGGAAGATTTAATTTTGATGAAAGGGAAAAGGGTAGGAAAAGACTGAAATTTTTAAAACAGACTTCGAGGGAGGCCCCTTGATCTCTTCATATATCTCTTTACTTTTTTTGAAAGTTTTGTTTCTGTTATATATATATATACATACTTTTTTAAAAATGTATATAAAAATCCTTTCTATAGCTTTTCCCGAAAGCCCTTTTGATACTTTTTGATGCTTCTCTAATATGAACCTTTTTTGAATCCCTTTATGTTTTTGTATCCCTTTATTTTGATATGAAGTTACACTAGGGCGCCAATCGGAGCCCCCAATTATTTCAGTTTTACATTTTGACGTCTCGGGGTTTTAAAATTTTCATGCTTTTTGGGTAAAAAAAAAGGAAAGAAAGAAAAAATCTATGACTGGGGTTTGCATATTACTGTTTTTTAATTTTGGGGAGTATATTAAATATATGTTCATTTAAATTTTTATATATATATAATATATAAAAATTTAAAATATTATATATTATTAATCTATATTATAAAATTATAAATTTTATAATCTAATATATTATTATAACGTATAGATACGTTTCAAATTTTTCATGAGCTACTCCCCCCACCCAAAAACCCCACTAAAAGGGGTTTCTTATATTTTTGGGAGTTATCTAAAAAGGTTCACTCTATAGGGGTAAAAAAAAAAAAAAAAAAAAAAAAAAAAAATATTTATTTTAAAAATTATAAAATATATAATTAATATAATATATTATATATATTATAAAATATATAATACATAATATATTTATATATATAATATATATAAATTATAATATAAAATTTTATAAAATATAATGAAAATATAATAACTTTTCAAACTTTTCCCGGGGTTTTCCTCAACCCACTCACAAAACAAACACACACACCACACACACACAACACACACACCCCCAAAACACACGACATATATATATATATTATATTTTTTTATATAATATATATATAATAGTATAATATATATATATTTAAAATACATAAATATGTTTTTTTTTTTTCTTTTCTTTTCTTTTTTTCTTTTTTTTTTCTTTTCTGGGGTGGGGGGGGGGGGGTGTGTTTTTCCGCACTACCCGGGTTACAGCCGGATGCAAACCCTCCCCATTCGGCGGGGTTTTTGGAACCATCACAGGACTTTTCCACTCCCATGTCTGTAGCAATCAGGTGAAAAACCTTGCCTTGCCTTTTGGGTTTAAAACATATAAAACGGTAGGTGGACAGACAGATAGAGAGATGGACAGGGGAGATAAAAAAAAATAAAACACACACACACACACACACCAACACACACAAAAATATCCCTATATATACATATATATATTATTATTTATAATAAAATATATTTATCTATAATATAATATATATATATTTTAATAAAAAAAAATATATTTTTTTTTTTTTTTTTTTTTTTTTTTTTTTTTTTTTTTTTTACGGTAATTTTTCATTTTTGGGAAGCCCCCGTGGTCACAGCATAAATTAATTGTAGTATATATATAAAATAATATATTATATTTAATATAATTATAAAATTTTATATTAATATATTTTAATTATATATATAGTATATAATATAAAATTTTATATATATATATAAAAATATATATAAAAATATTTTCTATATAAAAATCTATATATAATATTTTATTGAATATTATATAATTTTTAATTAAATATTTTATATATTTTATATATATATATATATAAATATATATTTTAATATCTATGTATATAATATATATATATTAATATAATTATATATTTTACCCTAGATATATATCTATTTATAAAATTGTATTAATATATATTTTCCCTATATTTTAAATATATATATATATTATATTATATTTTATATATATTTTTTTTTTTATAATATATTTGGAAGTTTTTCCCTGCAAGCATATTTGTGTATACATTTATCATCTATCTACCATAAATCTTTTTCCTATTTTTATCTATCTATCCATCATAAATCTATCTACTATCCATCTATCTATCTATCACCCTATCTATCATTTTCCCATCATCTACTATCTATTTACAATTTATCATCAAATTATCTATCTACTTTTCTTTTCTTCTATTCTTTCTAACTATCTATCTATCATTATCTATCTATCCTACTACTATAATCTATCTATCTATCATCAAATCAAATCTTTTAAAATTATCTATCTATTATCTTTTAAGTATATATATTAAAAATTTTAATATTAATATATATAATTATGTACAAAATTAGGGAATTAATAATTATACAAAACTTTCCCGTACATGCATATCTTTTCTCCCTTTCCTCTTTTTATCTTACCATGTTTCAGAGAAAAAAAAGTGAGGAAATAAATTTTTGGGGGGGGGGAAAATTCTCAATCACCGCTAGCCTCAGGGGATGAAAGAGAAAGGCTGGACACATAAAAAAATTAAAAAAATATAAATTTTCTCAGAGTTTTTTCTGTCTGAAAGGGGAAATGTTCATAAAGTTAACCCTTTTAAATTTTTTCCTCATTTTAAACCCGGGATTCGAAATTTTGGGCCCTTCGGGAAACATCTATTTATCAACCCTTTTCTAACCATGTATAAATTTTCTACCTAAAAATACTATTTCCTTTCCCCGCAAAGGTAGAGAGAGAGAGAAAAGAGAGAGGGGAGGGGAGAGGGGAGAGAGGAAAAAGAGAGAGAGGGGAGAGAGAGAGAGAGAAAAGAGTAGAGAGGGGGGGGGAGAGAGAGGGGAGAGAATAGAGGGGAGAGAATGGAGAGAAAGAATGAGAGGGGAGAGGGGAGAGAGGAGAGGGGAGAGAGAGGGGAGGGGAGGAGGGAGAGAGAGAGGAGAGGGGAAGAGAGAGAAGAGAGAGAGAGGGGAGGAGAGAGAGGGAAGATAGATTAGATAGATAGATAAAAGGAAAGAGAGAGAAAAGGGGAGAGAGAGGAAAAGAGAGAGAGGAAGAGGAAAAGAGAGAAGGGGGGGGGAAGGGGATTGACACAGACAGTGACAGACAGAAAACCACACCCCACACACACCAACTGACAGTATCTTATAACCACCAAATATGCATATTTTCGTAAAAAATTTACAAAGGGAAAACGTAATTTAACGCTCGACTGCAAAATTCCCTGGGGGCAAGGGAAAAAACCCCACACACACACAAAACAAAACGCGGGGCATTATATATATAATTTTAAAATTAAAATATAAAAAAAAATTAAATATATATATATATATATATAATATATATAATAATATAATTTTATTATAATAAAATAATTATGTATATAATATATTATTATATATATATTATATATATAAAATAATATATAATATATATATAATTTTTATGTATTTAATATATATAATATATATTTTAAAATTATTTTTTAATTTAATATATGATATAAATATATGTTATATATTTTTTTTAATATATATTGGGTTTTATTATTATATATATAATATATATATAAATAATAATATAATTATATATAACTAAATATATATATATATAAATATATAAAATATATAAATATATAATAAGGGATAATAATTTATATATATTATCTAATATAATATATATATATATATAAAATATATTAATACACACGCAACCCCACACACACACAAAAACACACACACACACCACACCACACACAACACCCCACACACACACACACACCCCCCAAAACCCCAACACACACACCACCAAACACACACACCCCAAAACACCCCACACACACACACACAAACACCAACACACACACAAAAATAATATTTTATTATTATATAATATATATATATTAAAATATAATATATATATATAAATAAATATATAATATATATATATAATATATATAATAAAATATATATATAAAATATAAAATATATTATATATATATAATTATATATTAAAAAATTTTATATAATATATATATATTTTTAAAATATATTTTAAAATATTATGAATATAATATATATTATAATATATATATAATTTTCCCTTTTAATCTATCTAAATCTAATTTGGCCCCATTTATCTACCTTTTTATTATTTATTTTGTTGTCTACCATCTTCTACCTTTTTTATTTTCCCAAAAAAAAAAAAATGAATATATATATATATATATATTTTAAAATATATATAATATTATATATAAAATATATTAAAATATAAAAATATAATTATATATTATATATATATATAAAATTTAGATATAGATAGATAGAAGAAAAGATAGTAAAAACTAAAAACAATTCACGCAAACCCACACACACACACCACACCCCACACACACAACACCCCCACAAATATAGTTATATAAAATTATAAAAAATAATATATATAAATAAAATATATATAAAATTAGTGTATATATATATATATATAATTTTAAAATAGGGTATATATTTTAAATATAAAAATATATATAAATTTTATATTTTATAATATATATATATAAATATATTATATAAATAATAATATTATATATATTTTATTTTAATTTTATATATATATTTTAATATATATAATAGTCGTAAACAAGAA
>NC_051428.1:10201310-10206310 GCF_015228065.2 Penaeus monodon | reverse complement strand
GGATGAACCCGCACTGGTATATGATTCTAAGACTTTTATCGCCACGGGGCGTAATGCAAACTCATCCACGGAAGTGCGGCAGACTTGGTTGCGTCAAGAATAATTATAGTAAAATTTTAGTGCGAAAGAATTGTGTTCTCTGTTATGATGGACATTTTCCCTTATCTCTGTATATCTTTATTTTATTTATGATTATTATTATTTTTTTTTTATTGGTAATATTGAAAGTAGTGATGATGTTGAAAAGAAAATAGTTTTAGTTATGTTGAGATTGGTGATAATTATATTAATGATAAGAAAAAAATAAGATAAAAAGGATAATGATAATAATGATAATGATAATAGTTGTAGTAGTAGTAGTAGTAGTAGTAGTAGTAGTAGCAGTTGTAGTAGTAGTAGCAGAAGTAGTAGTAGTAGTAATAGTAATAATAATAACGCTTTTATTGATAATAATATTAACAACAATAATAGTAATTACAATGGTGATAATTATAATGATATTGATAACAATGATAATGATAATAATAATAATAATAATAATAATAATAATAATAATAATAATGATGATGATAATAATGATAATAATAATAATAATAATAATAATTATTATTATTATTATTATTATTATTATCATTATTATTATCATTATTATTGTTATTATAATAATGATAATAATAATAATAGTAATAATAGCAATAATGATAGCAATAACAATAATAATAGTAATAATAATAGTAATGATAATAATAATAATAATAATAATAATAATAGTAATAGTAATAATAATAATAATAATAATAATAACAATAACAATAACAATAACAATAACAATAACAATAACAATAACAATAATAATAATACTGATGTTAAGACAATAATAATATTAATAATAATGATAAGAAGAAGAAGTAGAATGATAACAATAATAATAATAATGATAAGAATTATAGTAATAATAATAATAAAATGATAGTGATACTGATAATAGTAATAGATATAATAATAACAATAATGATTATAATAACAATGATAGTGATAATGAAAAATACGGTGATACTTCTGATGATGATGGTAATGATAATAATAATGATTATAGTGATTATAATTGTAATGATAATAATGATACTAATAATAACAATAATAATAATAATAATAATAATAATAATAATAATAATAATAATAATAATGATAATAACTATAATAATAATAACAAAACAACATCAACAACAACAACAGCAGCAGCAACAGCAAAAACAACAGCAACAACAACAACAATGATAATAACAATAATAATAATAATAATAATAGCAATAATAATAATAATAATAATAATAATAATAATAATAATAATAATAATAATAACAACAACAACAACAATGATAATAATAATAATAATAATAATAATAATAATAATAATAATAATAATAATAATAATTATAATAATAATAATAATAATAATAATAATAATAATAATAATAATAGTAAAATAATATAAATATTAATAATGATGATAATAATAATAATGATAATGCCAATGATAATGACAGTAATGATTATAATAACAATAATAGTATGATAATGATAGTAAGAATTATGATAATAACAATAAAAAAGTGTTAATGATAATGATATTCATATTGATAATGATAGTGATAATGACATTGACAATGCTAAAGATAATGCTAATGAAAACAGCAATAAGAATAAGAAGAGCGAGTGTATATAGCAAGAGAGAGAGACACAGAGAGAGATGGGGGGGATATATATTGAGAAAACTGATTATCAACCTTGTAATTTAGCTTTGAAAAGGCCGTTCTCAAAGGCTCATTTCGAAGTCAAAGGAAGCCAAGCTTAATTAAAGTTATCATAGACGAGCAACCTAAATATTGATAGAAGCCTCACCTGATAATGAAACCTCCCTGATGGATAAGATATTCCTAGAAAATTAGACAATGTCTATGGCGCCTGAATATGTAGCTGAAAAAGCAAGACAGATCAATCGAAACTGAGGAGGTGAATAGGTTTTGATTTCCCTTGAAACAAACTAACGGAACGGAACACGTGGCGGAGACAGGCAGCGACTGTATACATGACAAGAATTTTCAAAGGTTACTCGGCTGAAGGTCTTGTGCTTCCGTGATCAATAAGTGGCCTCAGCAACGTCTTATAAAGTGTGTGCAGATAAATGATGCGTGCGTGAACGAAATGTAGCGAATACAGGTTTCTTTGCGGTCAGTGCTTCAAATATCACCGCATTTCTTTTAACTCCTAAAGAAATCTCAGAAGAGGATTAAAAATGAACAAGGGATTATATAATTTGTGTTACTGGCAAAGGGAATATTTTTGTACAAAAAAAAAAGAGAAATTTCGCCTGAACTCTTAATACCATCCTGTCTTTCAGAAGACACTATTGAACACAAAACTGAATCTGAAGGATGATGTGAAAACAAGATAAATTCAGGGAACTGACTGCATGATGTGAATGTACATTATATATCATGCTACTGTATACACATGATATATTCACCCAGTTTGATCAAGCCAGGAACAAAAGAAGAAAGCCAGATATTTTATTCATACAGTCTCCCGAAAGAAAACTGTAGCAGAGGGAACCATACCCAAAAGTTACAAAGGCCCAACACACCAAAAGAAAATTCACGTCCTACTGAATATCGACACTGATTGAGCGGACCAGGCAAGCTTTGGCTGGAGAAGTACACAGTTTAGTGGGAAAGCGTGGAGCTGTGTCAAAGGAATATCTATTTTTACAGGGGGATGTGTAGGAAAAAGGAAGAGGTCGAGGAGACAGGGAGGAAGTGAAGAGGATAAAGAGGGAGGGAGGGAAGGGGAAAACGAGAGACGGAGGGAAAGGATTAGGAAGGAGGGAAGACAGGGGTAAAGGAGAGAGGGAAGGAAAGGGATTTGGAAGGAGAGAGGGAAGGGGAAAAGAGTGAGGGAAGGAAGGGAAAAAGAAGGGAGGAAGGGGAGGGGAAAAGGAGGGAGGGGGGAAGTGCAAAAGGAGATGGGAGGGAAGAGAAAAAAGAGAAACTGAGGGAAAGGGGTAAGTAGGGAGGGAGGGAGGGAAGGGGATGAGGAGGAAAGAATGGAAGAGGATAAGAAGGGAGAGAAAACGAAGGGGAAAAGGAAGGAAGATGAGAAAGGAGGGAGGGAAGGAAGAGGATAAGAACTGAGAGAGAGATGGGGATAAAGAGGGAAGGAGGGAAAGGGTAAAGGAAGAAGGAAGAAGAGAGAAGGAGAGGGATAAAGTTGGAGGGGGAGAGGAGAAAAGGAATATATCTAGACTAAAAGATAGGTAGTTTTTCTAGGAATGTTCGAGTCCTATAAAGGCCTTGTGAATCAATAGAGTCGTGCAGGGCGAGGCTGGGGTTTATCTGCGTAGAAATATATCAAGGCGATGCAGGAGGTTTCACAGTATCTCTGCAGAAGTGTGAGTCTGGAAAGGGGGTTTAGAGACATGAAAGGAAATCGTATAATAGACGTGTTATCTCTACATCTCAGAGGTGAAAGGAGATGGGAAACTATTTTCTTAAAGGGCATGAAAGATCCAAAGGAAGTAAGGTGAAAGCGCCGGGTGAAATTTATACTTTTACAATACAAACATGCACAAACATACTTAAACTATTTTTACATTTAAATGAAATAAAAGAATAATAATATTATATATTTATATATATAATAAATTTTATATTAAAATATATTATATAATATATATATATTTTTGAGAGAGGGAGGAAAAGAGAGAGGGGAGGAGAGAGGAGGGAGAGAAGAAAAGAGAGAGAGGAGAGAGAGAGAGAGAGAAGAAAGAGAGAGGGGAGAGAGAGAGAAGGGAGAGAGGAGAGAAGAGGGGAATAAAGGAGAGGGAGAGAAGGGGAGAGAGAGAAAGAGAGAGAGAGACAGCAGACAGAAGACGACAGAAACAAACAGAAGACAGACAGACAGACAGAAGACAGACAGAGACAGAAAGGACAGAGACAGAAACAGAGACAGAGACAGAAGAGAGAGAGAGAGAGAGAGAGGAGATGTAGAGTATTATACATAGATATAGAAATACACATATACATATGTTTATCTGTGTGTGAATTTGGCCGTTTATACTCGAATACGTATCTGTGTATGCATAATGTTTTACGTATTTTCCACGTTTGGTACATCAAGAACAATAAAAACCCTTTATTAACGAAAGTGTTATACGAGGGGGAAAAATTTACACAGCCATAAGACTTTTTGAACTGAATTTTTTCAAAATGTAAACTTATTATAAAAAGTACTCTTTTGTGATCGAATTACATAACATGGATAATGATAAGTTGGCAAACTCCCCCTCACCACCATATCATCTTTACCCTTAAAACAACTTACTTTACGTTTCTGCTGCCCTCTTTCTCCCCTCCCCTCTCTCTCTTTCTCTTCCTCCATTCCCTTCTTTATTCTTGCTTTTCCCCTCTCTTACCCCCCCCCCCCCACTATTCTTCTTTTCCCCTGTCTCTCTTTTCCTCCCTTCTCCGCTCTCTCTCTTCCTCGTCTCTCCTCTTTCTCTTTCTCCTTTCCTCTCTCCCTATTTCTCCCTTCCGGCCTCCATCTTCTTGCCTTACCTCTCTTCTTTTCCACTATCTCTCTTTATTCCTTATCCTCTTCTTTTTTTCTGCCTTCCCCACTCATTCTCTCCTCTCTCTCTCTCTTCTTCTCTCTCCCCTCTCTCTCTCTCTCTCTCCCCTCCTCTCTCTCCCCTCTTCCCTTTCCCCTTTTTTCTTCCTTCCTCTTTTTTTCTTCCCTTTCCCCCCCTCCTCAAAAGTCCCCTCCTGCTCTTCCCCATTTTTCCACCAAAATTCTCTCCCCTTCTCGTTTATGTGATGAATTAATTCAGTGAAAAAGTGTATAAGGGAGGGCACAGGATCGGAGAGGAAAGGGGAGGGGAGTAAGCAGGAGAGGAAAACATGTGGAGGAGAACGAGTGCTAATGATATAAAGGAGAGGATACTA
>NC_051428.1:10180353-10185353 GCF_015228065.2 Penaeus monodon | reverse complement strand
AACGGCCAAATTCACACACAGATAAACATATGTTATATGTGGATAAACAAATTTTTTTTTGTTTTTTTTTTTTCTATATCTAATGTGATAAAAAAATAATAACCTGTCCCTACAAATAACTCCCGCTTCCGTGTTATCTAAACTAACCAATCTTCCCCTCCCTTCTCTCTCCGTATCCCTCGCTCGTCATCTCTCTCTCTCCTTCTGTCTCTGTCTCTGTTTCTGTCTCTGTCTTGTCTCTGTCTCTGTCTGTCTGTCGTCTGTCTGTCTGTCTGTCTGTCTGTATATCCTTTTTTCTGTCTGTCTGTCTGTCTCTCCTCTCTCTCTTCTCCTCTCTCCCCCTCTCTTTCATCCTCCCTTTCCTCTCTATCTCGTCTCGCTCCACTCTCCTCTCTCCTCTCTCTCTCCCTCTCCTCTCCCTTCTTCTCCCACCCTCTCTCTCCCTCCTACACCTCTCGCCTCCCTTCATCCTCCTCCTCCAGATCTCCTCTCTCTCTCTCTCTCTCTCTTTCCCCTCCCTTCCCTCCTGTTCTCTTTCCTCCCTTTCCCCCCTTTTCCCCTCTCCTCTCTCTCTCCCCTCTCCTTCCTCACTCTCTCTCTGTCTCTGCTCTTCTCTCTGTCTCCCTCTGGTCTCTCTCTTCTCCCCCCCGCCTCCCTCCCTCTCTCTTCTCTCTCTCTCTCTCTCTCATCTCTCTCTCTCTCTTCGTCTCTCTCTCGTCTCTCTCTCCTCTCTCCCTTCTGCCCCTCTCTCTCTCTTTCTCGTCTCTCTCTCTCATATATATATATATATTATATATATATATATATATATATTATATATATATATTATATATATAGATATATATATATATATATTCACTTTATTCTAATTTCATTTATATAATGAATTACGTATGTTTAAGGTATTTTTGTGCTGTTTGTATTGTAAAAGGTATAAAAACTTCTTTTCACACCCGGCCTTTCCACCTTACTTTCCTTTGGAAAAAGAAAGATCTTTATGCCCTTTAAGAAAGAGCACACAGGAGTGTTTCCCCCCAGCTCCTTTCAAAACAATCAACCACCCACCTCGGAGATGTAGAGATAACACGTCTATTATACGATTTCCTTTCATGTCTCTAAACCCGCTTTCCAGACTCACACTTCTGCAGAGATACTGTGAAACCTCCTGCATCGCCTTGATATATTTCTTCTTCTTACCCGACAGATAAACCCCCAGCCTCGCCCTCGCACACACGACCCTCTCTAATAATTTTTTTGATTCACAGGGCCTTATTATTTAGGACTCGAACATTCCTAGAAAAACTACCTATCTTTTAGTCTAGATATATTCCTTTTCTCCTCTCCCCCTCCAACTTTTTATCCCTCCTCCCCAACTCCTTCTCCTCTTCCTTCTCTCCTTCTTTCCTTTAAAACCCCTTTTTTTTTTTCTTCTTTCCCCCCCCTCCCCTCCTTCCCTCTTTAAAATTTCCCCATCTCTTTCTCTCACCTCAGTTTTTTCTGTATCCTCCTCTTTTCTCTTCCCCTGCCCTTCCCCCTCTTTCCCCCTCCCCCCTCCTTTTCTCACATCTTCACCCTCCTTTTCCCCCCCTTCCCCTTCGTTTTCCCCCTCCTCCCTTCCTTATCCCCCTTTTCCATTCGTTCCTCACTCAATCCCCTTCCCCCCTCCCCGTCCCCTACCCCCTACCACTTTACCCTTTTCCCAGTTTTTCTCTTTTTTCTCTCTTCCCCCTCCCATCTCCTTTTTTGCAAAACAGTCTTTAAGTTTTCCCCCCCCCCCTCCCTCCCGTTTTTTTCCCCTCCCCTTTGATCCCTTTTCTTTCCTTCTTCTTTTTTTTTTTTTCCCTTCCTTCCCTCCACTCTTTTTTCCCCTTTCCCCCTCTCTCCTTCCAAATCCCCTTTCCCCCCCCCCCCTCCCTCTCTCCTTTAAACCCCCTGTTTATCTGGGGTTGCCTGGGTCATTTCTTCCCTCCTTCCCTAATCCTTTCCTTTCCTTCCCCCCCCCACGTCTCTCGTTTTCCCCACCCCCTTCCCTCCCTCCCCCTCTTTTAATCTTGTCCGCTTCTTCACTTTTTCCTCCCGTCTCCCCCGACCTCTTCCTTTTTTCCCTGACAAACATCCCCGGTAAAAAAAATTAGATATTCCTTGGAAAAAACACAGCTCCTGCCAGCTCGCTTTCCTGCTACTCCACGCTTTCCTCCCACTACTGTGTACTATTTTACCTTTCTTTATTTTACACCACACACAACCCACAACAACCCCCACCCAACCCCAACCCCCCCCCTTTTGTCTCCAGCCCAAAGCTTGCCTGGTCCGCTCAATCAGGGGTCGATAATTCCAGTCAGGAACGTGAATTTTCTTCTTTTGGTGTGTTTGGGCCCGTTTGTAACTTTTTGGGTATGGTTTTTTCCCTTGCTACAGTTTTTTTTCTTTTCCCCCCCTTTAGGGAGGAACTGTATGAAGTAAAATATTCTTGGCTTTTTTTTCCTTCTTCCCCCCCCTTTGCCCCCCTTCTTCTTTTTTTTGTTTTCCTTGGCTTGTGAAAAATCAAACTGGGTGAATATATCAATGTGTATAACAGTTATCATTGAAATATATAATTGTACATTCAACATCATGCAGAAAGAAGTCAGTTTCCCCTCCCCTGAAATTTTATCTGTTTCCCCCCACATCCATCCTTCAGAATTCAGTTTTTTGTGTTCACTAGTGTCTTTATGAAGACAGCAGAATGGGGGGGGGTATTAAGAGTTCAGGCGAAATTTCGCTTTTTTTTTTTTTGTACAAAAAATATTCCCTTTGCCAGTTAACACAAATTAATTTATAATCCCTTGTTCAGTTTTAATCCTCTTCTGAGATTTTCTTTTAGGAGTTACAAGAAAAATGCGGTGATAATTTGGAAGCAGCTGACCGCAAAGAAAACCTTATTCGCTACATTTCGTTCACGCACGCATCATTTATCTGCACAAACTCTTATAAGACTTGCTGAGGCCACTTATTGATCACGGAAGCACAAGACCTTCAGCCGAGTAACCTTTGAAAACTTCCTTGTCAGTCTACAGTCCCGCGCCTGTCCTCCCGCCACTTTTTTCCGTTCCCTTAGTTTTTGTTTAAGGGAAAATCAAAACCTATTCAACCCTCCTCAGTTTTTCCGATTGGGGGGATCGTCCTTTGCTTTTTTTTCCAGCTACAATATTCCAGGCTCAGTCAGCAGGCGCCATAGAACCCTTGTCCTAATTTTCCTAGGAATAATCCTCTCCACCCTCCAAAATCCATGCAGGGAGGTTTCAATTAATCAGGTGAGGCTTATATCATATTTAGGTTGCTTCGTCCCTATGATAACTTTACTTAACTTGGCTTTTCCTTTGACCTCGAGAAATGAGCTTTGAAGAAAGGCCTTTTCAAAGCTAATTTGTTACAAGTTATATCAAGTTTTCTCAATATATCTCCCCCCCCCATCTCTCTCTCCCTGGTGGTCTCTCTCTCGTCTGCAAATAATTATACACTACACCTCGCTCTTCTTTTTTCTTAATTGCTGTTTTTTCATTCGCACTTAATCTTTTAGCATTGTCAATGTTCATTATATCACTATCATTATCATTATGAATATCATTATCATTAAACACTTTTATTTATTGTTTTATTTTTTATCATAATTTCTTACTAATCCCATTATCATAACTATTTATTTGTTATTATAAAATCATTTACTGCATTATCATTGGCATTATCATTATTATTATTAATCATCATTATTTAATATTTATAATTATTTTTTTACTATTTATTTTTATTTTTTATTATTAATTATTATTATTATTATTAGTATTATTCTTATTATTATTATTAATTATTATCATTATTATTTATCGATCCATTTTTAATTATTGTTATTATTAATTATTATTTATTTTTATTATTATTCTTACTATTATTATAATTATCAATCAATTGTTATGGTTTATCATTATTATTATATTATTATTATCATCATTATTTTATTATTAGCATTTTATTATTATTATTATCATTATCATTATTAACTATTAATATTATTATTAGTTTGTTATTATTTATTTATATTAATTATTATTATGTTTTGTTTTTTGTTTGTTGTTTGTGTGTGTTGTTTGTTGTTATTAAGTATTATTATTATTCTTCTTATTATCTTTTATTATTCTTATTATTGCTTATTATTATTATTATTACTTATTGTTATTTCATCATGTTGATTGTTGTTGCTGGTTGTTTTTTTGGCTGTGCTTGGCCTGCTGTTGTTGTTGTTTGATGTTGGTTTGTTATTAAATTATTATAGTTATTAGCCATTATTAATTATTATTTATTATTAGTTAGTTATTAGTATTATTATTATTATTATTGTTCTTTATTTAGTATCATTATTATCATTAACAATTATAATAACTATAATCAGTATTATTATCCCATTTCAACCATCCATCATCTAGAAGTATCAAACCGTATTTTTCATTATCACTATCAAATTTTGTTAATTATAATCTTAATTGTTATATTATATCTCTTTTTACTATTATCAAGTATCGCACTCTTATCATTTTATTTTATTATTACTATAATTTCTTAATCATTATTATTAAAAAATTATTGTTTATCAGATTTCTACGTCGTCTTCTTTATCATTATTAATTAATATTATTATTTATCTTACATCAGTACATATCCTTATTATTATATTTTATCATTATCTTCATTGTTATTATCATTATTTTATTAATTATTATTATTATTTGTGTGTTGTTTATTAATTAGATTATTATTATTACTATTATTATTATTATTATTATTATTATTTTATTATTTTATTATTATTAATTTTTTATTATTTTATTATTAATTATTAATTTTTATTATTATTATTAATTATTGTTATTGTTATTGTTTATTGTTATTGTTATTTGTTATTGTTCTTGTTTCATTGTTATTCTTATTATTACTCTTATTCACTTACTATTACTATTATTCTATCT
>NC_051428.1:10160353-10165353 GCF_015228065.2 Penaeus monodon | reverse complement strand
CAACTCACACCTTTCTAGAAGGAAGGACAAGTCCATTGTTCCAAGGCTCTTTTAGCCATGTCTCAAGGAAACCAGGACTCTTTTGACAGACTAATTACACAGGGTGATCCAGAAACTAAGGCCCAATCAAAGCACTTTGACGCATCACCCCTCAGAATGGCACGTGTCACATCCTCGGCACGCAAGGTCATGCTCACTTTCCTTTGGGAGCCAACATGGAGTAGTAATGTTGGATTTCTTGGCAGAAGGTATTACAATTACAGGAGCGTACTGCGCTTCAATGATACAAAAATTGCGAGAGGCTATCAAGACCAAGAGGCGCGAAATGTTGACCAAAGGTGTCTGTCTGCTAAAAGACAACGCCCCTGTTCACACCTCTTTCTGTCTGTCCAATAAGTCATTTTTTGAAGGGCAAAAGTGTCCAAGATGATGAGAAATTAATTTCTGAAGTCATTCTATGGCTTCAAACCTGCGGTCTTCTACAAGCGAGGAGTCCACAGCTGCATGAAATGATGGGAGAAATGTGTCACTTTTCGTGGGACCTGTGTAGAGATGGACTGATAAATGTACGACGTTTCCTTCCTGTACATCCGTGGGAAATAGGTCATGGGAAAGCTTTAATGAACGGCCTTCGCATATGCACACACACACACACACACACACACACACACACACACACACACACACACACACACACACACACACACACACACACATATATATATATGTTTATATTTATAATATATGCATATCTATTTATCTATATGTGTACATACACACACACACACACACACACACACACACACACACACCCCACACACACACACACACACACACGCGGCGCACAACACATACACACACACACACACACACACACACACACACACACACACACACACACACACATACATACACACACAACACACACACACACACACATATACATATGTATATATATATTTTACGTGTGTGTGTGCCAATCAATCTAACTGCCTGTTTCCTGAAGAACACTGAACATCGCCAAACGCCCCTCCCTCGCTCCCCCACCCACAGACGGGATCCACACCCTCTCTTGTCGAGCGAGATCTTCCATAACCCCGAAAAGTTCCCTTCGCAAGGCGTCGACAGCCGAGAGCGCTATCGTCTCCCTCTCCGCCGCCACCGCCGCCGCGTGGCCTCAGCCTCAATGACAGTCATTAGCAATCATGGCCACAAAACTGCATCGAAACAGCAATAAAAAGAGATGACTGAACATTAGGCAGTGGCGCCGTGCCATCAGCGGTGAGTGTGTGCTCCATTGTGTCGCTCCAAGGCCATTCACTCTTCCCAATGGCTACTGGTATCGAGTGCCGGGAGAGAAATTGATTACTCTGCATTAAATGGGATAATTAAACTGGTTATTTGATCGTTTCGGAGTAAAAAGAAAATGGGGAAGCTAATAACCTCCTGTACAGATGGAGTGTTATTAACCTTCACTTCATTAGCACATCATGGGTAGATGTACACTCTGCGATGCTCGAGTGTGCTTCACCTCACTGTGTCAAAGCTTAGTAAATGCTGTGAATTAACGCTATAGTCTCTTGGTTTGCTGGTTACCGAATATTACTACCTTGCCGGTGTGTCACCTACTTCATAATACATCTACGGTTTTGATTGATTGAATCTTTTTTGCTAATATTCTATCGCCAATGAAACATAAATGTAACTTAAGTTACATTACATTAAAGTGAATATACAGAGAATACCCTGGCGACAAAAGTCATGGTTTTGTCATGGGTAACTAATATATATATATATATATATATATATATATATATATATATATATATATATATATATATATATAGATATAGATATAGATATATATATATATATATTTACAATCTGCAATAATTTAGAAAGAGCTTAAGAAGGACAGGCATTATATGTCAAATATATCCAGTTCAGTCTTAGTAATGAAAGAACGCAGATCCCTCCCTGAATAAAGTGACTATCTAACGAGGGAATTAATGAAGTGCCAATCAGTCGAGGAACTTGGCCTTTGTCTTTCACGACCGGCAGGCGTTCTGGTTTTCCTTTGACTTTTGAGACACGGCAAGAAAATAGAAATATGGTGTTTTGTATTTAAGGAAACGGCGTAAATGGATATTTTAATTTACGTACATGGAGAAATAATGGTATATAACAGTAATCCATTTTTTTTTAACAGTGAGAGGTTATTTGAAACAAGTCCTTTGAGGAAAGAATAATATTTACTGGTTTTCTGTGTTACACCAATATCACTCCCAGAATCGCAACCCTCACTATCCACCCCATTAATCATAAGTCTCACCACACACACCGCTGCGGCTCCAACCACCAAGCACTTCCACCACACCATCACCACTAACGCTGTTAATGACATTGCTACCACCACGAAGCCATCACCTTCCTCATCAGTGCGGATTCAACACCACGACTCTCATCACCCACACGAATAATACAACCATCACCACGAACACTACCATGGTCTGCCACCACACAACCATGGCCATCACCACCCAAACCTTATTAGACAACACAACGACAATCTAGAGAGGTACTTCTCTTGACCATGAACACCTCTGCCACCAGTTTTTACCACCCACATTATCATCCAAGTAGTCACTACAGCTCTTATCACACATACCATCATGGTTACCACTACCCACCCTACAACAACCATTCCCACGCAAAACACCACAGCCTTCACCATAATCACTCCCACCACCGCCCCATCATCACAGATAACACCGACAACACTACCACCATCACTACAGCATAAGCTTGCAAATCCCTTGACATATTCCTAGAAATACCAGAACTTTGATTCAGTATCTGAAAAAAGAACGAAAATATAACAATACTGGCATTAACGAAGTACTACTACTAGTAACATTACTACGAGAAAGACTAGTAGTATTTCCTCGAGCATGTGTGCTGAAAATCCTGTTGTGATTGTCATTCCACGCTAACATTACTTGTACGCTTTCGCTGTGTACCAGACGTTGCTCAGCTGGTATGACATCTCTTAGTTGATATGCTGTGGACTTGTAAGGTAATATTGTAGGTAGAAAGATATATCCAAGCTGGAAAGGATTTCATTGACCTGTCAGTTTTGCAGCGCTGGTATACGGAAAACATATAGTCTACATACCCCTCATTATCTATATCTCCCTGTCTCTGTCTGTCCGTCTGTCTGTCTATCTGTCTGTCTGTCTGTCTGTCTGTCTGTCTGTCTGTCTGTCTGTCTCTCTCTCACACACACACACACACACACACACACACACACACACACACACACACACACACACACACACACACACACACACACACACACACACACACACACTTACACTCACACAAACCGCTGCGCAAACACTGGAGAGGGGCTGGAAGCTGCAGCCTCAGCCTCAAGTCTCTTCTCACAGGAGGCCAACTATGGAGTACAGACCCTAAGCCTTTTCAACATCTCAAGTGTGAGTTGCAAGTGGACATTCAAAAGTTAACTAACGAAAAGTAAATATGTAGTGTCGTTGTTAAGGATTTTTTTTACATAGTTTTCAAAGAGATTTCCAAGAGTTATTTTCTCCTTAGTCACGCCCTTTGCTCTTGAAGGCGGCGCTATCAAGATAAAATGGTGTTACTTGCCTGCACACAAATCAACGTATACTGCGGTGCAATTTACAGCAAAGTGTATGATCATACGTTTTAATGAAGCATGCCATAACAGAAGTAGATGTACACGCGCGCGTTTTAGCGACTATGGTCTTAATGATGATGGTGGTGATGGTGACTATGACCGTAATGATGATAGTGGTGATAGTAATGCTGCTGCTGCTGCTGCTGCTGCTGCTGCTGCTGCTGCTGCTGCTGCTGCTGCTGCTGCTGCTGCTGATGATGATGATGATGATGATGATGGTGATGTTAGTGGTGCTGTTAAAGTTGGTGATGATAAAGATTACCATCATCATCGTCGTAATTATCATTATTACATCATCATCATAAAACTTATAATAGAACTAAATAGCATTACGTAGAATGATATTTCCCTCTTTCTATTTCCATTGCACCAGCAGCAGACGCCGACGCTCCGAGAACCGTTTCCCAGCTCGAGGGTTCTGTGACACAGCATTTCAACGGGAGTCACACCAATTCCCAGGAAACGACGCTGAGACGGGAATAAAAAGAGATAACCAGTCATTAGTCCGCAAACTGTGTTATTAAGAGCCCGTGAAATGGCCATTGGATCGCTTGGAGATTCCGATTTCACTTTCCAGAGAGGCTTTGTGCATCGAGTTTTAATTTTGGAAAAAGGATGGGTTGATTACCCCTCACCCCCGCCCCCCTCATAAATTAGGTTAATTTTAAATCTGTCGATTGTTGTGGTGGTGCTTCGGGTAAGGAGAATAAATGTGCATTTCCCCGTGTATGTAAATGAGTAAGAAGTATACACAAAAGAACTTCTATTACAAAGGCAGACACATATATGCATGTACGTATATGCTTGTTCATGTTTAAATAGCTATATCAAGGACAGTTGATATTCAGCATCATCAGTTATCATATATATTTTTAATTATAACGCCTTATTACGTAAATTCGCATCGGTAGTTTGATATACCATTTTTAACCTTCCGAAATTAGAAGACAGGATTATCTTGAAGGAAATGTAGATGAAGGAATCAAAGCAAAGCTGTTGCATACATAATTGGCATGCCTTACGGTCTCTGTTCCACTATATCTTAATAATATATAAATTTAATAACACAAGATTAATGACAAAAATCAATTACCCGAGACAGGAAGTCACTTGCATGTGGTTTCAAGGGAAGGTACTTTGTAATGAAAAAGGATGCATTTTCTGATATGGATGTCCTTTTTCCTTTATATTAACCATCCCTTTTCGTCTCTGCTAAAGGTTTTATAATCAGTAATTTTGCTTGCTGATGAGTTTGCCAGTAAATCGTTGATATGGGTAG
>NC_051428.1:10135992-10150253 GCF_015228065.2 Penaeus monodon | reverse complement strand
TTTTTAGGCCAAAAAAAAAAAAAAAAAAAAAAAGCTTTTAAAAATTAAGCTATTATCATTTTTTTTTGGAAACCAAAAATTCCCCGTCTATCATATCATTACTGACAATTGTGAATAAAATGTCTGCAGAATAACTGTTGCCAAAATGAATCCCCGGAAAAAGGAAGGGTTATAAATATTCTTTTTTTCCCTACAAAAAAACGATGCAAAATTGCTGTGTTTCATGCATGACATGAATACTCTCCATCAGAAAAACGGAATTTATTTTCCCTTTGTTTTGGGAAAAAAAAACAAGTACGCTTTTTGGGGCAAAATAGATTTTTTACTTCGTTTTGTTGTTTGGAGACGAGAAGATGGGGGAAAAAAGAAAAAAAAAAAGGGAAAAGAAAAAAAGGGGAAAAAACAGCCACAATAGAAAAATAAAAACTTAAAGAAAGGGAAAAAAAAAAAAGTTAAGCCCCAAAAAAAAAAAAAGGACCTTTTGACTGTGTTTGTTCGGGGTATATTGGTTTGGGGGAAATATAAAAAAAAAAAATGTCTAAAAAGGGCCTTCCCTCATTAAAAACTGGTCATTTAGATATACTTATTTTTTTTTTACATCTCAGTAAATGGGAAAAGGGCCTTCGGCATATTCGTGGGGTTTTGTTTATTTTCCCTTCAAACTTTCAATTTGGTCAACATGAATTCCATACCAAAAATACATTAAACATAACATTTAAAATTTTTATAATTATATTTTATTTTTAATATATATTATATAATATTTAAATTTTTTTTCCCAAAAAATATTAATATTTTGTGTTGGGGTGTTTTGTGTGTGTGTGTGTGTGGGTGTTTGGTGTTGTGTGTGGTTGTGGTGTGGTTTTTGGTTTTTTTGGTTGTGGGGTGTGTGTTTGGTGTGTGGTGTGTGTGTGTGTGTGTGTTAATTTTGGGGTGTTATGTGTGTTAATTGGTTGTTTTTGTGTTGTTGTTGTGTGGTTGTGTTTTGGTTGTTGGTGTGTGGTGTTGTTGTGTGTTTTTTGTTTTTTTGGTTTTTGGTTTGGTGTGGGGGGTGTGTGTGTGTTGTGTGTGTGTTAATGTGTGGTGTGTTGTGGGGTGTTGTGTTGTGTGTGTTTGTGTTTTTGTGGTGGTGTGTGTGTGTGTGTGTGTGTGTGTGTGGTGTGTGCAAATTCCCCTAGAAGAGGCTCACTCAAGAAAATGTACTTCCAAAATTTTTGGCGTTTTTTTTTAAAAGAACAGTTTGATTAGTTTCTGCTGTATTTTTCCCGGGATGAATGACTACGCAAAACCTTTTTATACAAAAAACTGTAAAAATTTTTACCAATTAATCTATTATGAATTTTTTTTTTTTCCCCCCCCAACGAAAATTTAAAATTTATTGTAATTTTTTTTCATCTTTTTCATATTTCACTGCTTGTTTTTAAAATTTAATAATTGGTTTTTTGTTTGTTTTGGGGTTTAACAAATTTATAAAACCCCATATCCACCATCACCCATTACCCCACTTTCATTTTTATTCATTGCTATCATCCTCATTATTATCATTATTGTTAAAACTCTGTTACCATTATTATCTCTGTTATTGTTATTATTGTTATTATTTGTTCTTCATTATTATGATTTATTACTATTACAATTCTGTATTACATTATGTTATTCTATCTATTATTAATTTCACTATCTACTTATTATCATTATTGTTGTTGTTGTTGTTGTTATTATTATTATTAATCTACTTATTATCATATATCATCACATTTGTTTTTTTGCTTTCATTCTTGTTCATTGTTATCTCGTCCTTATTATCATTAATGGTGTTAATAATAATAATAATATATAAATTAATAATCATAATAATAAATTATAATAATTACTAATAGTTTTTTATAATTATTGGTTTATTCATTTCTTACCTTGTAATACTAATGATCCGATTATCATTACGTTGTATTATTATTATAATGGGCCCGTGGACGAGTGGTTAGAGCACGACTCAGCGACTGTCACGCACGGCAATCTGAGGTTTCGAGGGTTCGAGTACACACCGGCCGGTGCGTCAGTGTTTGTTTTTGCCTCTTCTGCTAATGGACTTTCAACCTCGATTCCTGCATAGCCACTGGGTAGCCCCGCCAACTCAAGTCAGTGCCTGGCGTAAATAGGAGATGGTGACATCGATAAAAACACCGGCGGAAAGGCAATGGAAAACCACCGCCCTAAATTGCTAAGAAAATCATTGAGCCCATGATCGTCAACGTACGCGGTGGCCGAATGGTTAGATCGTCGGACTCCAAAACTGGTCACGACGGCAATCTGAATTCGAGGTTCGAGTCACCGACCGCACGCGTTTTTTTCTGTTCCCTTTGGGGCTCGTCGGAACTTCACCTTGGTTGCCTACCTAGCCACTGGTGGCCAGCCAGCCCCAAAGTCAAGTGGCTGGATACCCAATGCCCGGATAAATTTAGAGACATTCGATGACCCTATAAAGGGTGCCCCCTCACACCGTGGCAATATCTCCGCTCGAAAACGAACTTGTCCCTAGCACGTACTCACCTCAGAGCATCCACAACATGAACACTACAATTAAGTTATCTTGCTGTGACCACGGCCGGCTCAGACATGACCCTACGTTAAAAGAAGAAAGATTATTATTAATTGTTATTATCGCGTTATGATTATATTACTGTTATTCTTATATCATTTTTGTGGCGTATTTCTATATATGTATATATATATATATATATTCTTATAGATATATATATATATTACTATATAACCTATCATAACATGTAACTCTTATATATATTCACGTGTCGTGTGCATCAGGTGTTAGTATATATTACATGATTATAAAAACATTCATATGTACCTACTTTATATATACTATATCGATATAGATATATATATATATATATATATATAGCTATGTTATATATTATATTCAATCAATATAAGTATAGTTCTGGTGATATATACTAATATAATATATGATATAATAATATATTATATTAGTACATCATATAGGATATATATAAGTTCTACTCACTCATATATATAGAAATATAGTAATATGACTATATATATATATTATAATAGTATACTATATATATATAAATCACAGATAGCCCGGCTTGGCGGGGCGTATTTGTGTTACTACGTCGCGCGGATTTGGGGCATTATATCATAGGCATATTCTGTGATCATTATGATATATATTTACTATATATGATAATTGACTACTATTATTTCTTACCTATTAGATTATATATATAATATATATATATATATATAATATTATATACCTATAATATGATAATCTTATAGGCAAACGCGGGCGCGCGCGGGGGTCGGCGGGCAAAAACACACGAAGCATACATAATAGTAGTATTATGTATGTATATATAGGTTACATATTTATATACAAATATATTATGCATGATCGCTCTAATCTGTCTATCTACTATTAATTTATCTATGTATATGTGTTTGTGTGTTCTTCTGCATATATGCATACATATGATGTATATGATTATAAACGATCTCAGTATACTAGATATTGACTATCTCCTCGTCTAACTATATATTATGATATATATATGATATATATTATATAATATAATTATGACATTTCCTATTTCCCTACTCATATATTATATTAATAACTCATATAGTAATAGTGAGTTAATTAACTAACATAGTATGATATATATGTAATGACTATATAGTATATGATGATATATATGGATATATATATTATAGGTAGTATATCATAAGATATCGTAGGTAATGTATACTATATTTATATATATATATATATAACTATATACTATATATATCAATCTCTATTCATATATTTACTATCGTATCTGCTACTGATGAGGAGCAGCCACCGCTCGTCAGTGGAGATTGCCATTTATGAAAGAATGCGCCGTAGTGCTGATCGTCAGTTATGGCATCATGATTTCAAGCATTAGTGTTGGTTCTGTGGACAAAGGCTACGCCGTGAAACTCTGTATACGGAAATCTGTCAGCTTGAGGGTTCAGCCGGCAACTCCCACCTTTCTAGAATGTAGGGAGCTAAGTCCACTTGTATCCATAGGGCTCTCTTAAGCCCATAATGTCCTAATGAATAGCCAGGACTGCTTTTGGACAGTTAGCTAATTATCACAGGTTCTCGCAGAACTAAAGGCCCAATCAACAGGGCAGCTTTGACTCTATCATCATCCCTCAGAATGCTACGTGTCACAATCTCTCGGGCAGCGCAAGGTCATGTTCTCACATTTCTCCTTTGGGGGAGGAGCCAAGCATGGAGTAATACATGGTTGGATTTCTTGGGACAGGAAGTATTATCATACTTACAGGAGGGCGTACTGCGCTCATGATTACAAGAAAATTAGCGAGAGCTATCAAGCGGCAAGAGAGGCGGGGCAAAAAAAAAATGAAAAAAAAAAAAAAAAATGTTGACCGAAAGGTGTCTGTCTGCTAAAAGAGCAACGCGCGCCTGTCACGACCTCTTTCTGGTCGGTCCAATAAGTCATGTTTTTGAAGGCAAAAGTGTCCAAGATGTATGAGTAAATTATTTCTGAAGTCATTCTATAGGCTTGCGACATATACTGCGGTCTTCTTACACGAGAGCGAAGTGATTGTCCAGTTTCACCAGGGCTGCATGATATGATGGTAGAGAATGTGTGCACTTTTCGTGGGACCTGTGTAGAGATGGACTGATAAATGTAGGGGATAGGAACGACGTTTCCTTCCTGGAAGTCATCCTTGGAAATAGGTCATGGGATAAGCTTTTGAAGGCGTCTTGCGCATATGCGGCACACACGACACACACGACACACACACACAAACACTCACACTGCACACCCGGCACGCGCAATCACACACACACACAGCCACATACATCACACACAAACACACACACCCACTACCGTATATATGATTATTATATATAATATATATTATATATATAATCTAACGTGTTTATATTTATAATATATGGCATATGCTATTTATCTATATGTGTGTACATACACACACACATCACACACACACAACACATAGGTCAGGAAGAGGATCAAGCACACACACATACTAGCGCATACATGTATACATACTACATAGTCACAGCTACACGACACACACACACACCACAACACACACACACACACACTACACACACACACACACACACACCACACACACACCACACATACATACATCTTTTATACACACACACACACACACAGAGACACACACACAGTATGTTACTATATAATATTTTAACGTGTGTGTGTGCGCCATCAATCTTAAACTCGCCTGTTTCCTCAATTCAACACTGAGACATCGCGCAAAAAAATACGCCCCTCCCTCGTTCGCCGCGACTCCCCGACGGGATCCACACCGCTCATCTGTCGAGCGATGATCTTCCATAACCCCGAAAAGTTCGCCTTCGCAAGGCGTCGTACAGCCGAGAGCGCTATGCGTCTCGCTCTCTCGACCGCCACGAGCCGCCGCGTGGCCGTCTAGCGCTCGATGACAGTACGATTAGGCTATCTATGGCCACAAAACTGCATGTGTCGATGCAGGGCTTAGATAAAAAGAGATGACTGAACATTAGGCAGTGGCGTGTCCGTGGCCATCAAGCGGGTGAGTGTGGGCTCTCATTGTGTCGCTCCAAGGCCGAATCACTCTTCCCAGCTGTAGCTGGTATCGATGCCGGGGAGAGAATTGATGTAGCTCTGCTCTGCATTTAAATTGGTATAATTAATACTGTGTTATTGATCGTTTCGGAGTAACAAAACGAAAATGGGGATGCTTAATAACCTCAGGGCTGTTACAGATGGAGTGTTATTAACTCTTTCACTTCATTAGGCACTATTCATGGGTATAAAAAAAGAAAGAAGGAGTTAAAATTTAAAGATGTACTCCTCTGCGATGCTCGAGTGTGCTTCACCTCACTGTGTCAAAGCTTAGTAAGATGGGGGGGGGGGTATGCGGTGACTTAAGCTATAGTCTCTGGTTTTGCTGTTACCGAATATATTACTCAACGCCTTTGCCGTGTGTCACCTACTTCAATACATCTAGGCGTTTTTGATTGATTGAATCATTTTTTGCTAATATTCTAACGTCGCATAAACATGAATGTAACTTTAAGTTAGCATAGTCTATTAAAGTGAAATACAGTAGTAATACGGCGCTGGCGCAAAAGTCATGGTATTGTCATGGTACTAATATACTAGCTATATATATATCTAGTACTTCTCCTATTATCATATTCTTCTAGTATGTATATCCTAATGATATCTATATATATATTATGTATATAGATACTAAGATCTATAGTGATTATATCTATTTAAGCAATGCTGCCGATCATTAGAAAGAGGCTTAAGAAGGTAGGGCAGTGCATTATATTCAAATATACATTCCAGTTCAGCCTCTTATAATGAAAGAACAGGCAGATCCCTCGCCTAATAAAGTGAGCTATGGCTAACGAGGAGGAGATTAATGAAGTGGGGCCGAATCTAGTCTTAGGACTTGGCCTTTTTTCTTTCCACAGACCGGCAGAGCGTTCTGTTTTCCTTTGACTTTTGAGACACGTGCAAAAAAATAGAAATATGGTGTTTTGTATTTAAGGAAGAGGGGCCGGCGTAATATGGATATTTTAAATTTACGTACATGGAGAATCATGGTATTAAATATACATAGTGTCCATTTTTTTAAAAAAAAGTGAGGGAGGGTTATTTGAACAAGTCCTTTGAGGAAAGACTATAATTTACTGGTTTTCTGTGTACACTAATATCACTCGCCAGACGAAGGTCAGCATACCTTCACTATCCACCCCGTAATCATAAGTCTCACCAACACACACCGGCTGCGGCTTCCTTAACGCACCAGCACTTCCACCACACCATCTACCACTTACTGGCTGTATATGACATGCTACGCAAACTAAGACCACGAAAGGCTCATCCCTTCCTCATGCAGTGCGGTATTCACAATCCACGGACTCTCGATCACGCGCAGCACGGATTAATGCGCACGCAAAGCAACCATACCACGATACACTACCTATCGGTCTGACCACCATCTACAATCATGGCCATGCACGCCCCGCAAACTTTAATTAGACAACACAACGACTAGATCTAAGAGAGGTACTTCTCTTAGACCATGAACACCTCTGTTCCTCAACCAGTTTTTACCAACGCGCAACAGTTATCATCCGAAGAGTCAGCTAGGGCATAAGCTTTATCACACTACCTGCTATGGGTTACCACTACCGCACATACCTAAACAACCCTTCCCTACGCAAACACCTCACAGCTTCACGCATATCACTTCGACGCAACCGTCCCATCATACACTATATAACCTAGACCTATAGGCGACTACAACTACCAGGCATCACTACTAGCAGCATAAGCTTCGCGCATCCCTTGAGCATTTGCCTAGAATTTATCTCCTAAGACTTTGATTCATTTTGTATCTGAAAAACTAACGAAATATATTAACACTGGGCTGTTCGTTAACGAAGTACTGACTACTCAGTATACCCCCAACCCCCTCAAACCATTAGCTACTGTGAGATAATACTAGTAGTCTATTTCCTTCACAGAGGGCATGTGTGCTTGAAAATCCTGTTGTGATTGTCATACTCACGCTACAAACGTCATTACTGTAGACTTTCGCGCTGTGTAACCAGACGTTGCTTCCAGCTGGTAATGCACATCTCTTTAGTTGATATGTCTGTGGACTTGTAAGGTATTGCACATTGTAGTTAGATAAGAACAATACTACATTCCCTAGCTGGAAAGGATTGGCCTTCATTGACCATTCAGTTTGGCGCGGCGGTATATAACCGAATAGGCTATATAGTCTACATACCCTCATTATCTATATTCCTCCCTGTCTCTGGTTCTGTCCGTTCTGTCTGTCTGTCTGTCTGTGTTGGCGTGGTCTGTCTGTCCCTGTCTGTTCTGTCTGTCTGATCATGTCTGTCTGTCTGTCTGTCTGTCTGTCTGTTCTGTCTGTCTGTCTGTCTGTCTCTCTCTCTACGACACCACGAGACGACACATCTACAACACACACACTACACACACACACACACCACACAACGATTACCCAACAGACATCACACACACACGACCACACACACAGCACAGCCACACTTACACTTCACACAACCCTGTGTTGCGCAAACACTGGTAGCATGGGGCTGGAAGTCTGCAGCCTTCAGCGCTCAGGAGTCTGCTCTCTACATGGAGCCAACTGATGGTAGTAGTCTGCCACAGACCTAAGCCTTTGAATATCAAGTGTGAGTTGCAAGTGACATTGCAAAGTTAACTAACGAAAAGTAAGGATTATGTAGTGTCGTTGTTAAGGATTTTTTATGAAGCGAGAGGTCTTTCAATGAATTTCCAAGGAGTTATTTCTCCTTCGAGTGCAGCGCCCTTTGAGACTTGAAGGTCGGCGTATCAAGATACACATGGTGTTGATCTCTGCCTGCACACAAATCGACGTATAGCTGCGGTGCAATTTAGGCAGCCAGTGTTGACACGTTTTAGATGAAGGCATGCGCATACCGAAGCTAGACTGTAGCACGCGCGTGTTGTAGCGAGCTAGATGGTCTCTCTCATGTATTGATGGTGGTGATGGTGAGCTGTTGACGCGCGTAATGATGATGATGGGTGACTAGTATAGCTGGCTGCTGCATCGGCTAGCTGCTGCTCTGCTGGCTTGCTGCTGGGCTGCTGAGGATTATGATGAGGATGATGATGATGATGGTGTGTTATGTGGTGATGTTAAAAGTTGGTGATGATAAAGATTACCCATCATCATCGTCGTAGTTATGCATTATTGACATCATCATCATAGAAACTTATACTAGAAGCTAAATAGCTATTTACGTATAATGATTTTCCGCGGCTCTTTCTATTTCCATTGCACCTATGCAGCAGACGCCGACGCTCACAAGGAGAACGTTTCCGGCTAGACGTCTCGATGGGTTTCTGTGTGATGACACAGGCATTTCAACGGATGTCACTACATATTCCCAGGAATAGTTACGACGCTGAGTTAACGTGGTCCTAAACAAGAGATACCAGGGCTGCTATTAGTTCGCGCAACTGTGTTATTATGAGCCCGTGCACTGCTCATTTGGATCAGCCGCTTGGAGATTGCGCGATGTCTCTCTACTTATGTCCTCCAGAGAGTTCTTTGTGGCATGCGAGTTTATTTTGGAATGAAATAAGGAGGAGGGTTCAGTTACCCCTACATCAACCGGCCAAACTCCATAAATTGTGTTATTTTAATACTGATATTTTCGTTGTGGTGGGGACTATGGCGTGTAAAGGATGTAATATGTGCAGTTCCCCGTGTTAATGTAAATGAGATAGTAGAATAATACAGATCAAAACAAAAATCTTACTATTAGCAAAGGCAGTACAGCGATATTATGCATGTACTATATGCTTGTTCTAGTTTAGATATAGCTATATCAATGACTAGTTGATATTCTGCAATCTCAATTGCTCCTCCCTTTTGGGAAAATTATATCAGCCGCCTTATTACCCGTAAATTCGCATCGTATAGTTTGATATACGCATTTTTAACCTTCCGAAATAGTTAATGTACAGGATTTCTTGAATGAATGTAGATGAAGGAATGCAAGCCAAGGCTGCGGCTACATAATTGGCATGCAACTTACGGTTCTCTGTTCCACTAATATCTTAATATAAATACAATTTAATTAACACAGATTATATGACGAAAAATCAATTACGGGGCGAGACTAGGAGTCACTTGCATGTGGTGTTCAAGGAAGGTACTTTGTACAGAACAAGGATGGGCATTTTCGGGATACTGGATGTTCCTTTTTGCCTTTATATGAACGCGATCCCTTTTCGTCTCTGCTAAAGGTTTTATAATCAGTATTTTGCTTGCTGTGAAGTTTGTGCGCAAAGTAAACTCGTTGATATGCGGTCATGATAGCGTATCATTGTACTGAGTAATATATTAAGTAGAAAAATATTTATGTCTCAATAAAACATTATTGATAGTATATATGAGACGAGTTTGTGCAAAAATACTTAGTCTTTATCTATGGCAAGGTATACAATGCTAGATGGGCTTCGCGGTTTATAAGAGTAATATCAATTCAAGAGATGAGCAGGATATCATTACAACCTTAGTTACCACGGGCGACTGTGTTTAAACTATCCCATTTATTACCTGCAATCGATGTTAGATTAGGACCCCAAAATTAACTACCGTTGTTCGTTGTAGATAACCTGTAATTCCTGGGGGACTATACATCGTACAACGTTAAGGTTAAGTATGGCTGAAGATAGCATGCTATCGTCTCATGGCAAACTGATTCTAGCTCAAGCAAGCCGCTGAACCATCTCTCTAAAACGTTGTGCTGTTGTTGCTTTTATATTTCTGCAGGGGCAAATTTTTCTCTGTATTTCAAGTTACATATCTTTATGCCTAGGTGTAATATATTAATAGTATAATGTACATTACATGCACATCACATATATGTATATTTATATTATACTATATACATATAAATATCCAAACACTACATATACATCGGCGATTATGGCTCGCTTCTCCATAAGTCGCTCCACGCTTACTCTCTTTATGGCGGCGCACCATGGGCCGCATATCCTGATCGCTGCTCGACCTACCTGACGCTGACCTCTCCTCGGGGAGTGTGGCCGTTTCGTCTGTCTAGGTCTCAGCTTCCTCTGTAGTTACCGAGTTGTCTCTACTTCTCGCGCTTTCCTCTTCTAATAGGCAGAAAATCTATATTCGGCAGGTGGATTTCTGAAATAAGTTCTGTAGCTCTGCATTTTCAATAACATCTAGTGATGTTGAGCGGCATTATGTTTGTTTTTTTAGCTTAAGTATATGCATGATAATATTATATAAATATACTATAATTATATTGAGATACTGTATATGTACAGCACACACACACTAGCGTGTGTGCGTGTGTGTGTGTGTGTGTGTGTGTGTGTGTGTGTGTGTGTGTGTGTGTGTGTGTAGTTGTGTGTGTGTGTATGTGTGTTGTGTGTGTGGCGTGTGCTGTTGTGTTGGCGCGTATGTATGAGCACACGCACATATCATCTGTAACTATCTTTATCTAGTGCATCAATTTTTTATCTATATGTATAAAACTATCATATCTTATACTTCTATTTGTTTATTTATCTATTTCTCTATCTGTCGCTTAGGCACGAAACACACCGAGCCACACACACACAACAGCTACACACGCACAGCATACAGCTATCATGAACTCAGCACACACGGATCGGACCACAGCGACATACATATATATATATATCATAATTATAAATATATATTTATATATATATATAAGTTATATATATAATATATAATATTATATATACTATTATAGTATTATATAGTTGGATGTATATATATATATATTTATATATAGTAGGTCTGTATATAATTCATATATATATATATATAGTATAATATAGTAATTATCCTTCTTTATAATTATATATATACAAATTATATAACCTATATATACATATAATTGGTATATAGGAATTATATATATATATTATATACATATATATATAATCTCTGGCATATCTATAGTATATTATATATATATGCTATTATATTCTATTATATAATAATATATAATTTATATTATATAAATTATATATATATATAGTCTGCATACTCTCATACTAACTGACTGGGGATCTACTACTACTAGCCAGCACTAAACTCACAGCAGCCCACACAAGTCACAACACAACGACAGCACACGACTGACACGACACACATCATGCACACACACACAGGATTACATATACATAGTAGCATATTATATTTATATGTATAAATGTATATATTAATACTTTATATGTATTATTAGTATATATACTGTATGATTACTATGCTATATGATATATATTGTTCTATAATATTATATCTCATAATTAATCATTATGTAATAATATATATAATTGGATTATAATATAATATATATATATCATCTAACCTTCGGACGGGGTGAAGTTACATAATAAGGTATATATCATATGTATATATGTAATATGATAGTACATATATAGTACACATAAATCTATTACTTATATCTGTATATTATGGTATAGACTCTTATATTATTACTATTAGTATATATATTATGTCTATAATATATACTATAGTACATATATATATGTATTATTATATATATACAGTATATTATATGGTATGAAACCTGATCTATATTACACCAAGTCACGACACACAGCTATCCACACGACAAACTAGCAGCAGCGACACACACACACACACACTAGCGACCCACAGCACACACAGGCCACCGAGTGATCTACATATATAGTATATAATGTATATTAATGATGTGACATATCTATTTACTAATAATCTAATGATTATTATATATATATATAATATCGGATATATATAGATAGGTAGGTATAATATTGCGGTGTGCGGACACCACTACAGCATGTGTGAGTGTGTTTTTGGGGGGGGGGTTGTGTTTATATTTTTTATATACTATGCATCTTATATATATACATAATCTACACGACAGCACACACTACACAGCACACACACACAACACATATATGATATATATAGGTAACTATAATATATAGAACTATATATCTAATATATAATGTATTATATATACTATTACCTAACACTATATGTACTACCTGGGATACACCAGTAACCTAGCAATAAGTACATGTATATTATATATCATGTAATATCTATCTATAGTTATATCTTAAAACTATATACGTAACATAGTATATAATATATTATATGATTAGTAATATATATACTGTGTGTGTATATACACATATACATACATAAGTATATATATATATATATATGTATATATATATATATATATATATATATATATATATATATATACATATATATATATATATATATATATATATATATATATATATATATATATATATATATATCCTATCATCAAAAGTCACCACTGCTTTATTTTATACTGTGGCGCAATTTGCACCAAAGTGTATGATCATACGTGTTAATTCCTCAAGTGTCTCTTTTTCTTCACGTATCGAGCACTGATTCATCTATTTATCTCGTGTAATGACGAAAGCTCAGATTCCGTTACCTAAGGAGTAGCATCAGAAGCAGAAATACTCCGAAGTTATAGTCAACAACAATAACAAGGGAAATAATTCATTAATGACACTGTATTCCCTGGCGTTGTTTTAGTTGGTGAAAGAGTTTATTAGGTATCACTCACACACTCACACACACACACACACACACACACACACACACACACACACACACACACACACACACACACACACACACACACACACACACGCACACACACACACACACACACACACGTATGTATATATATATATATATATATATATATATATACATATATATATACATATATACATATATATATATATATATATATATATATATATATTTATACATATATATATACATATATACATATATATATATATATATATATATATATATATATATATATATATATATATATATATATATATATATATATATATATATATATATGATAAAGGCCGTGGTGGCCGAGTGGTTAGAGCATCGGACTCAAAACTGTCACGGCGGCAATCTGAGTTCGAGGGTTCGAGTCACCGGCCGCCGCATTGTTCCCTTTGGGCAAGGAACTTCACCACGATTGCCTGCCTAGAAAACGACATATCGCCTTGAGAAGTCAAACGCATGTGTCGTAGGGGAAGTCACCGCCGTGGCACAAACCACGGTTGATTAGGAAAGGCAAAAAAAAAAATATATATATATATATATCACACACACACATCTATATATACATACATATATATATATATATATATATATATATATATATATATATATATATATATATATATATATATATATATATGTGTGTGTGTGTGTGTTTGTGTGTATGTATGTATGTTTATGTATATATATGTATATATATACATATGTATATATATACATATATATATATATATGTATGTATATATATATGTGTGTGTGTGTGTGTGTGTGTGTGTGTGTGTGTGTGTGTGTGTGTTGTGTGTGTGTGTATATATTTATATATATAATAATATAATATATAACATATACATATATATAATATATATATATATATATAAACATATACATATATATATATATATATA
>NC_051428.1:10118492-10120992 GCF_015228065.2 Penaeus monodon | reverse complement strand
AGAGAGGTAGATAGATAGATAAATAAATTGCTTTTGCTCTTTACTTTTTACTGTTTGTCTTCTATTTATTTCTCTCTCTTCTTTCTCGATTACTCTTCTACACAGTTGATATAAAGCTTACTATCTCTTGGGCTAACAGTTACCATCCCTGTGAAAGTGTCTCTACTTCAAAGCCTGGTACGATCATCGCCTCCCAACTTTCTCTCCGTTCCATTTGCATGAATTATAATTTTGTTAAACAAGGCATGTAAAGAAGTAGATAATAAGAAACTTCCATTTTTACAAAAAAATGCATTTTAAACATCCTCAGGGACAGTTTTTGAATATATTTAGAGGAATGGTATGGAATCTAATTTAATGGACTGATGACTCCGGATGTTACGAGTTTTGACTTTATTTTTCGCTTCAACTTCTACTGTAAAATTGTAGCTCTAAAGATGCCGTACATTTCCTCCCATCAGACTAAAATAAACATATATGCATAATTCAAGTGGTTGGTAATTTGACTTTCATTTTTATGTTGTCCCCGCATAGCTTCCAGGAAGGGCAAAGTCCCGAACATCTCCCTTTGAGATGGCATTTTAAACTCCCCGTACTCCTTTGTTCTCCCTACCTCTGCTACCTTTCCTTATCGTTCCTTCCGCGATTCCCATGCTTCTTATCAGTGCCAGCATTTCGGAGAGGGACTAAGCCAAGAAAGAGATCACAAAGAAACTGCAGAATAGATCTCAACCTCTACTGAACCACGTCAAAGGTAAGAGAGAGACGAGGCTGTTGTAATTTTCTTTGTTCTGACCCAAGCTCCTCCTTTTCCCAGACGCAACACGATATTTTGGATTGATTTCCTCGAAGTCCTTCTGGAAGACAATATTGCGTTACCCGGCTTGATTTTCCCTCGTGGAAAAAAGACTAAGAAAATGAAAAAAGGCGAGGAACGGAAGGGAATAAGATGTATTGGTTCTATGGATAGATTCTTGACTGATTTTACGACGGATGTGATAAAGGTTACCATGATGATGAAGACAGTGACAACGTTAGTGATAGTAATGATAATAATAAGAATGACGATAATAACAACTATAATATTAGTGATAAATGATAATAAAAATGATAATGATAATCATAAAAATAAGAATATGAAATGATGTAGTACATTAGTGATAAATGAAATTATAAGAATATAACAATATTGATGATGATAATAATGATAATAATAATAATGATAATAATAATAATAATAATAATAATATTAATAATAGTAATAATGATAATGATAATAACAATGATAATGATAATAATAATAATAATAATAATAATAATTATTATTATTATTATTATTATTATTATTATATTTTTATTATTATCATTATATGGTTATGATAAAAAATATAACAATAATAATGATAATGATAATGATGATTCATTCATTATTATGCAAATAATAGGACCACAACTACTACGAATTTATTACTACTGTTGCTGCTACTGCTTCTACTTCTATTACTACTACTACTAAAACTAGTACCACCTCTACCATTACTACTACCGCTAATGTTACTACTACTGCTACTGTTACTTCTGCTACTATATTCTGCTACTACTGCTACCACCACCCCTGCTACTACTACTACTACTGCTGCTTATACAACTACTACAACTACAACTACAAATGCTACTACTGCTGCTGCTGCTGCTGCTGCTGCTATTACAATACATAACTCTACAACAACGGCTATTACTGCTATTGCTACTGTTGCCGCTGCTAATACCACTATTACTACTCCTGTATAACAGAACCACTACAATTACTGTTACTACTACTAATAATAACAATAATAACAATAATAACGATATCGATAAAAGTAATGATAATAATGATTATGGTGTGGAGATGATGATGATGATGATGATGATGGTGGTGGTGATGGTGATGGTGATTTTGATGGTGATGGTGATGTGTTGATATTGATAATGATAATGATAATGATAATGATGATGAGGATGATGATGATGATGGTGATGGTGATGGTGATTTTGATGGTGATGGTGATGGTAGTGTGATGATATTGATAATGATGATAATGATAATGATGATGAGGATGAATAATGATAATAATAATGATAATAATAATGATAATAATAGTAATAATAATAATAATAATAATAATAATATAATACAATAATAATCTAAATAACAGTAATAATTACATTGATGATGATGGTAATGATGATAATGACAATAATAATGATGATAATAATAATGATGATGATAATAATAATAATAATAATAATAATAATAATAACAATAATAATAATAATTCTTATAATAAATCATAATAATAAGGATAATAATGATGATGGTGATGGTGACGGTAATGGTATGGTAAAGATAATAATGATTATGACTTTGACTGTAACTATAATAACAACCACAATCAGAAAGTGTCTGATATATTATCATAAGTGCGAGTGTATGTAATTGATACACATTTTGAAATAG
>NC_051428.1:10095992-10098492 GCF_015228065.2 Penaeus monodon | reverse complement strand
AAAATATATAAAATTTTAATGACACACACACACACCACACACACACACCCCCACACACAACACACACACACACACACGTTAGGTTCAATTGTGTCTACCCTGTATGTTTATTGTGTGTGTGGTGTCTGTGTGTCTGTGCATGTATATATAAACAAAAACAAAACCCACACACACACACACACACACAACACCCACCCCACAACACAATCATATATATATATATTTTATAATATATTATATATATATATATATAAAATATATATAAATTTTATATAATATACATATTATATATATATATATATAATATATATAAAAATATATATATACCATATAATATATAATATATATATATTTAATATATATAAAATATATGTATATATAATATATATATATATATTTATATATTTTTTAATTATATATAATTTATTATATATATAATACATACATACACACCCCAAACACACACACCACACACACAAAACCAACACAACCCACACACAAAACCCAACAAAACCCCAATTATATATTATAATATTTTAATATATTATTATATATAAAATATTTTATATATATATATATATATATATAAAATATATATTTATATATATAATTAAACACCACACAACACCCCAAAAGATATATATATATAATATAATATATATATTATATATATAATATATATTTTATATATTAAAATATATAAAAATATTACACACAACACCCCCCAACACAAACACACACACACACACACACACACATACACACAACACAACACATATATATAAAATTATATATATATAATATATATATATAAATATATATATATAATATAAAATATATATAATATTATATATAATCCACCACCCACACACACACACCCACACACACAAATACACACACAAAACACACAAAAATTTATATATATATTATATATTTTTATATTTTATTATTTTTTAAAAAATTATAAAAAAATTTTATATATATATTTTATAAAATATATATATTTTAAAATATGTGTTGTGTGTGTGTGTGTGCGTTGTGTTGTTTGTGTGTTTTTGTGTGTGTGTGTGTTTGTGTGTGTGTGTGTGATACTTTACATATTCTTATCAATATTATATATATAATATATATATATTTATAATATATTATATATATATATTTACATACACAAACACACACAAACACATAGATACATATAGACACACACACACACACACACACACCCCAAAACACACACCCACACACAATTAATATAAAATATATAATATATTATAATATATATATATATATATATTTTAATAGTGTGTGTGTGTGGGGTTGTGTGTGTGTGGTGTGTGTGTGTTGTGGGTGGTGTGTGTTTGTTTTGTATACATACATATCTTCTCTCCTTTTTCTCTTCCCCCTCTCTTCTCTCCCCTCTCTCTCCCCCTCCCTCTCTCGTTTCTCCTCTTCTCTTTTCTCTCTCTTTTTATATATATATAAAATATATAATTATAAAATATATTTTTTAAAATAAAAAAAAAAAATACATTATATGTTTTTAAGGGGGAATATATGTATATATTTTAAAAATATATTATTATAATATATATATATAAAAATAAAATAAAATATTATATTATTTATATATATATATATATATATATATATATATATATAATATATAATATATATATATATATAAAAATTATTATTATATATATGTTATATATAATATATATATATATATTATATAAATATATTATATTTTAATAATATATATATAAAATTTTATATATTGACTAAGTACAGTAAAGTAAAATTATTTATTTTTTTTTTATTTATTTTTCATTAACCCCTCTTGCACCGTTAGTGGGGCGGTCCCAAACCCCGGGCTTAAAATTTTCTCCGTCCGGCGAGCCCCCCCCCCGGGGGGGGCAACCCTGGGCCCTTTGGGCCCGGGGGTCACATTGCATACCCTGGGGTTTTCTTTAACGACATCGAGCCACCCCGGTGGGGGGGGGTCAGCCCCTGTTTTGGGCATTGCTCCGGCAGGAGGTTTTTGGGCTTTGTATCTGGGGTTTCCCTTTTTGGGGTGACGAGATGGATACCAAATTACATTCAGTTTTGGGGGTTTCTGTTCCCGGAAGGGCCCTTTTTCGGGTAAAATTGGGGCCAAAAAGAAGGACAGAGAGAACGTTTAAAACCCATTGTTGATGTGTAGCTTGTTCTTTTAAATTTTTGCAAAGGGTGTCCCGAGCTGTGCGTCTTTTGGGATTTCAAATTTTAAAAGATCAACGGCCCCCTGTTATGTTGCCCCAAAGGTATGTAAAAAATTCAACAAAACCCCACTGGGGGCGTTGCAAAAACGGTAGTGTGGACCCAGGTTTACCCTTTGACCTACACCATTTCTTTTCTAAAGTCCATTTTGATGCTGACCCCGGTTTTGGGAATTTTTTTGGCAAAGTAATGCTCGGGTGAGTATAAATCTTGCAAAAAATTTCCCGGGGTTTGGAGAGGA
>NC_051428.1:10042669-10045169 GCF_015228065.2 Penaeus monodon | reverse complement strand
TTGCAATGAAACACCCGCATATCTCAGTGCTTCAGTCTCGATACAATGCTCTAAAGCTTCTTTAGCCTCTTCAAAGGCTAAATCATCATCTTCACCGTGTTCATCCATGTCTTTCAGATCTAGTGAAAAAGTATCATTAGTTCAGAGTTCAGATCTCCTGAACAGTCATACGGATGCTGATCTGCACTTCTAACAGAAAAGGATAGTCCTGTTAAATTTGTGTCATTATTTACACTCTGAACTGTATGGTGCCCTCTAAACAACTTGCAAAGGTTGCCCACAAGAAAAGACCTGCCTCTGTGCTTGAAGTGCACAGGGGATGGATGCTGATGTACAAAACCCATTTGTCTAAATAGACAAAAAAGGGTTCAAGTCCGTCTTGAATGAGTCTGTAGGTCATGCTATACTTAATAGTATATCTCTGATTTACCAATGTATATAACCTGAGCAAAGAGTAACAAGATATAATGCTCTTTTGGAATGGATAGAGACTACTCTTATTTTCCAACCTGCACGGGTTTGGCTGTGATGAACATTTCCAGAAGAATTTTAATCAAAATTTTGAAATGAGTGCCATTTGCAGCTTTTGATTTTTTGATGGTATTTGGTGTCCTAGCATTAGAGATTAAACCATAAATTAACCAATGATATAAATTTACTGTAATCCTGCCAATCTTTACTTTTAAATAGATTTTCCTGTCCAGAGTACAGCAAAGATTTGACAACTGTGTATGCCATAAGCTGAGCAGTCACTTTTAACACCTAAATGCTTATATGAGATTTTATGGTCAATCTTAAGATCTAATGCACTCCTCATCACAAGCTCTCGTACATTGCTACTAGTAAATTTATTGAATGGATTGTTAAGAGTGAAACCATGGTCGAGAAAATTATTTCTTAGCAACTTTAGTAATGAGGAGCATCAGCCAAAACAAAAATTTGTTTATCTGGCTGAGCTGGATTTGGGAAGCTGGTATTTATATTAATGCCTAGTCTCATAGTTCAACATTAGCAGAGAAAAGATCATTAGCAATCGCTACTATTACCATTCCAGCATCTTCTAATTTAACTACCAGATCAAATAATATATCTTTCGATATGTCAGTATCAAAGCTACAGTTGCTGGTTAATGCCCTAATCATGGAAGCATACACAGTATCTGTAGTTTTTTCATAAGACCACGCTTCTAACATACTTATCTCAGTAAACGATAAAACACAAAGTCTATTAAAGTCTGACATAGTATCAACTTTGTGTCTTTATATATGTGTACTATTGACATTGATGGACCAGGTTCAACATTAAGTTTCCTTACCCACCAAGTAATAGAGGCTATTGATGGCAAAGGGATTATATATTTGTTTCTCCACACAACAATAAGAATTATTGCTTAAACTTCTTAAATTTACAGCTCGACTTACTCTTCGTTGCTCCACTTTGCTACTTTCTGTTTGGCTTCAAGTAATGTATTAATATGAATGTAAAAAAGTGAGCTCTTATAATATATCTTCTACATCAAATGTAACAATGTCAGCATTTAAATTTTTTTAGCTTGGAGTTTAAAATAAGTTCATGACAATTTCTATTTTCAATAAGAAGTTTATCCCTCTTCATACTAACCACAGAAAGCTGCTTATTTAATGCACGTATGGTATCGTACAAGGAAGTACTAAGGTTGTCATTACCAGTGTGTGTCATGTCACAAGTATCTGAAAATTTCCTTTTTCTCTGGAAGAAGCCTTCCTCTTCAAGAGTCGGATTTCCTCTACTGGTAACTTTTGGGTGCTCTGATTTTTTTTTCTTACAATTAATTAACAGCTATAATAGTTTAGGAGGAAGGGTGTGTATGATAGGGAAAAGTAGAAAAGGAAGGTTTAAGGGACATGGGGAACTGCAAGTAAATGGATAAAAAACATTTCTTAAAGATTGGTTTCCGGAAGCTTAGAGAAAAAAATGAAGACGTATTTGCAAATAATAATTAATTATACTCAAGGGGAAAAAAATCTAATAACACTGATACTAAAATAGTGAACAGTATTAAAAAAGACTGCTGACCTTTGGCATCAGACATGCTATTGTGTGCTGGTAGCCATGTTTCAGAGGTCACATTCTGCTCTGTAATTGCAGTTGAGACGTGGGTTGTTGTATAACAATTGCTTACAATTCTGCAACAGTATTCCACATTGACACAAGGGAAGTTCCCTAACATTACAAGATAGCTTTTCGTCTCTGATTACAATCACAAATGATTACTCATTGTACAGATAAATACTGCATACAAACCATTGTCATTAGAAGTCCTGGTGTGTGTTGGTAAACATGCATCTGCCCTGGCCTGGGATGCAGGGTGCTGGAATGTATGGAATAGTTACATTACGGACATTGCAATTAAATTTACTTAAGTTAATGTATTACCTAGGACAAGCATATGTGCAAAAGGTATGGCATAATTAAACAGTATAACATATATCAAGAGCATAACAAGTCACTTCCTAACTCA
>NC_051428.1:10035169-10037669 GCF_015228065.2 Penaeus monodon | reverse complement strand
AAAGTTTCCACAAGAAGCGAAGAGTTGTGTGTATAAATAAATATTTTTCATAATAGTGATTTATCCATTTTATTTGAACCATATAATCTAATATGACACCTATATACTAAGTACTTTTATGGTTCTCTATTGACTTTCTATATGAAATTAAGAAAAAATACCTTCTCCTTTTTTCAAAACTTCGATTCATAAATGTATATATTAAATAATATCCATTCACACACACACTTACACACACACACTTACACACACACTTACACACACACACACACACACACACACACACACACACACAACACACACACACACACACACACACAACACACACACACACACACACACACACACACCACACAAATAATATATATATATATATATATATATATATATATATATATATATATATATAATATATATATATATATATATATATATATATTATATATATATATATATATATATATATTATATATATATATATATATATATAATATATATATATATATATATATATATATATATATATATATATATATATATATATATATATATATATATTATATATATATATATATATATATATATATATATATATCTATATATCCTGGTGCTGAAACCACGGCCTGTTTCCCCAAAGTATGCTGTATCGCAACCGCATCAGGGTATGCGATATGCAACACTACAAGGGTTGCTTTCGGGCTGCTTTCTGTCACGTATTAAGTCATGTATCTTTTCCCCGGATGTGCTGGCGATTCTCGCTGCCTTGCCGAAGTATCTGCTGATCGCCTGGGAAATGTTGCATGACGGTAATATGAGAACATTACTAGAAGAGGGTGCGGGGTCTGCTCTTACAAGTATGCTTTCCGCCTTCTTTCTGAGGTTTAGCAGGAACCTGCTCAACCGGCTTAACCCCGTTCACGAGAAAATGTGTGTGTGTGTATTTGTGTGTGTGTGTGTGTGTGTGTGTGTGTGTGTGTGTGTGTGTGTGTGTGTGTGTGTGTGTGTGTGTGTGTGTGTGTGTGTGTGTGTGTAATAAAGAATCTGCTCTAGAAGTAGGCGGTAAGAACGTTAAGCAAAGCTCCAGCAAGTTCTCGGTAGAAACTAAAGAGCTTATGCAAAAACGTAGGGTCATGAAAATATCGTCAATCAGAGACAAGATAGAATTAGCCGAACTAACAAAGACTATAAATAAAAAGAAGAGGGAAGATGTACAGAAATTCAATACTCAAATAATAAATGAAACAGATATCTCAGGTACTAGCATGAAAACAGTTAAAAGGAGACTCGGTATAGGGAGAAATCAATTGTATGCAATAAAGAAACCAGATGGAGAAGTAACATACAATAAGAATGAAATAAGAATAGTGGAGGACTTTTACAGCGATCTATACAACTCGAATGAACAGCCATAGATAGAAGCGAATGCGGTAACTAGAGACGTACCTAGCATCACAACAGAAGAAATAAAAGGAGCGCTTAAATGTATGAAGAGAGGGAAAACACCGGGGGAAGATGGAATTAGTATAGACCTTATAATAGATGCAGGACAAATTGCAACAGTGAAACTAGCCAATTTTTTTTAACAAATGCCTTATCAACGGGAAAACTCCGAAAGCCTGGAGAAATGCAACAATTATTTTGATACATAAAAAAGGGGACAGAAAGGATCTAAAAAACTACCGACCAATAAGCCTCCTTTCAGCTACTTACAAATTATTCACAATAATCATCACAACTAGCATCTCTGACCGTCTAGATTCTAACCAGCAAGCAGGCTTTCGCAGTGGATTCTCAACAACAGACTACATCCACACGCTCACCCAAATAAAGGAAAAAATAAACGTGTATGGCATTCATCGATTACGAAAAGGCATTTGACTCTGTAGATATACCAGCAGTACTAGAAACTATCCGAAAACAGGGAGTAGAGGAGGTATATTGTAAAATACTGGAAGATATACATATAGTGTTAGACAGGGCGATACCATTTCACCAAAACAGTTTACAGCTTGTCTTGAGGAAATATTACAAAAGCTAGAGTGGAATGGAAAGGGTATCAAGATAGGAGACGAATTTCTAAACAATCTAAGATCTGCAGATGATATTGTTCTCTTCAGTGAATCTGCAATGAAATGCAGCAACTAATAAAAAATCTGAATAGAGAAAGTCTGAAAATCGGACTTCGGATGAACAAGAAAAAGACTAAGATCATGTTCAACAGTAGAGTTCAATTCGAACAGATACAAGTACAAGGCGAAGCGCTAGAGGTAGTGGACAATTATATATACGTAGGACAAATCGTACAGACAAACACATCTAGCGAAGAGGAAATTAAGCGATGCATCAGTCTAGGCTGGACGCCTTTGGCAGCACAGTAGCATACTAAAGGCTTTGCCATTATGTTTAAAAAGAAAAGTCTTTAACCATGTGCCCTACCATTATGACCTATGGACAAAACTGGACTAAAACCCAAATTACTGGAGAGGAAACTAAAAATTGC
>NC_051428.1:10012669-10020169 GCF_015228065.2 Penaeus monodon | reverse complement strand
AAAAATTTTAAATAAACCCATTTTTAAATAAAAAAACAACGTTTGTTTTTTGGTTGATTGTTTTGGATGGGGGTTTTGGGTTTGGTGGGTGGCCGTACTTGAAAACCCCGTGGGGTGTTTTTTAAAAATTTTAAATTATTTTATTTTTTTAAAATTCATATATTTATAATTTAATTTTATTTTTTGTTTTAACCAAACTTTTACCACACTTGGCAAAAAACGGAGGGAGAAGGTTAGACTACCAAGGGAATAAATGAAGTTCATGTGGGGTAGGCCCCAATTTCTCGTAAAAACAAACGGGCCAGGGGCCCCAAGGGCTCAAAAAGGCCCTTGTTTCCTTTTATTTGATTTTAATTGGAAAAAACACAACAAAACTTACTAATTCCAATCATCATATTTTTAAACCCCTCTACTTTTTTAAACTAAATAAATTACCCTACCCCAATTATTTTTAAATTTCAACTTTCCCTTTGATACCCATAAAACCCCAACATTCTGCCCAAAATAAAAAAGGGGGAAAACATACCAAAAATATATAAATTTAAAAGTAATTAAAAAATCTCCAAAAAAAAAACCCCGGCACAGGGACCCACCAGGTCTTTGCCCTTTTATTAATAATATATATCTTTATACAAAATACATAATAATAAAAATTTAATTAAAAAAAAAATCAAAACTAAAAACTCCCCTACCAAAAATAACTAAAAAATACAACTTCTTTAAAAATTTCAACAATTTTTTTTTAATAATCTTAAAAAAAAGTAAAATAAAAAAAATTAAACAACAACATTTCCCTAAAAAATACCAAAACCAAAAAACCAAATAAAAACAAATAAAAAAAAAAACATAAAAAATATATATTTTATATATTAAATTTTATATTTATAATATTTGGAAAAAACCAGAAGATGGGTTAAAACACATCCCAAACCCTAAAAAGGGCCAAATGAACAAAAAAACAAGCTTTAAGAACATTTTTTTTTTAATTTTGCAAAAGTTTGAATTAAAAAAAAAAATGCGAAAAAAGCATTTTTCGCCCTTTTAAAGGTACCAAAAACCAAATTTTTCGAAATTTAAGGGAAAAAAACAGAAATCAAAAACCAACCTATTTTACGTTTATTAAAGTTTTAAAAATTTTGCCGTACCTTAAAAATGAAATTAACCCAAAACCTACCCAAAAATAAAGTTAGAAAAAAAAGGGGGAAAAACCCCTTTGGGTTCAAATGCAGAAACAAGTCAATTTGAAGTTCCGTTTTTAACGAATTTTGAAAAATTTATGAATGTCAAAATTTTTGGAATGTTTTTGGGGGAAAAATTAAAATTAAATCGGCTGTTTTAATTACATATATAAATCAAAATAAAAAGGAGAAAAAGCAAAAGGCTGGTTGTTTTTTAATCCGGGAAAACAAGCATAATTTTACCGGCAATGCATTATGAATATGTTCCCAATCAATGGATTGGTGGGGAAAATGAAAGAGTTCATTATTTGGGAGTGTTTTAAACAACGAGTCCCTGGAAAAAAGGGGTTACCAGAAAACGAATGAATAAATCGGGGAAGAAAATAAATTTAGGACCGGGTTATTGAAAAAAGAATTAAAGTTTTTTGGGGGCAAGGATGAAAGAAAATTTAAATGGGAAATTTTGACAGGGAGGGTTTTTAAAGGAAAAGGGGAAAGAAAACGAAGAAAAGTGGAGAAAATAAATTTAAAAGCGGCTTTTGGACATTTGAAAAAAGGAAATTTAAATTTTTATTGGCGGATGGAAAAAAAGGCCACGGGGGTTAAACAAAAAGGGAAACCGAAGGAAATGAAGAAATAAAATTTTTCCTATTAAATAAAAAAAGGGAAGATTTATAAAATTTAGATATTAAATTTAAATCCCCTATTAAAAATTATATATATATATAATAATATTAATATTTTAAAATATATTTAAATATATATTAAAATATTTATTAATATATATAAAATTTTTAAATATATTATATTAAATATATATTTTATATTATATATATTTTAAATTAATAAATAATAAAATAGATATACTTAATATTTTTATATATATATATATATATATATATATATATATTTTTATAATATATTAATTATATATATTTATAATATAATAATATTTATATAATATATATATATATAAAAATTTTAAAAAAATTTATATATATATATCTTAATATATATTATATATATATATTTTAATAATATATTTTTTTAATTATATTATAAAAATGTATATAGATATATATATATAAATATAATATTTTAATTATGCTTAAAATAATATAATATATATATATATATAATATATATATTTATATATATATTAAATATATATATAACACCCCAATATATCTGTTGATATACATCTGGCAATAAGTAAGAGAGGTGTCGTGGTTAGTTAGTGATAACAGCTGCTAAAAATTACGATTGAGAATTGACTATGCTGTCTAAATAAGAGGAAGTTCGTGAATATATTGAGCTTATATTCCAATCAAAATAGAAATAATAATTAATCCAAACATCTCACAAGTCTATAAAATTCAATATTTGACCATGCATACGTGGACCTTTTAAGCTAATAGGAATGCAAGAAATCACCAACTAGGAATACTAGGTTCCATTACCGTGCTAAATTACAAGTTCTTAAAATACAATTTTCCCCAAAAGGTCCCACAGAGTAAAACAGCAAAAAAAAAAAAAAAAAATAATAATAATGATGATAATCACCGTCCAACAGGAAAGGAATACCAAATTACGAAATCATTACAAAATTAGGTATTACAGTTTTCCCTCATGTAGATTCATTAAGGAAAAACCAAACTGCCATTATGTAAGTACAGTACATCACAAAATCAGGTTGCTTTAAACATGGTTCTGGTCTGAAGATGGAATCCAGGTGGATTTCGAAACTGTGGTCTCACTTTCAATAAATCTAGTTTTTTTATTGTGTGTTTTTCTTCCATTGATCACCCGGGAAGAGTTTTTGTATTCATGATTACAGTAAAGCGACAGATATAACTAGCTACTCTAAGAAGATCTGCCAGATAAAATATACATTAACAAAGCATAATTCGGCGGGCCCCCCAAACCGAGTGCCAGGGGGCAAACCCCTGCGACCAATCACAATGGCCGAGGGCGCGGGCCGGGTGGGTTTTTAGCAAGGAATCAAAACCTCCCCGAAAAAACTCCCAGATCAAAATCCCCTTTTAATTCCCTCTAACCCCATACCCCATTTACCCATTCCAAACTCATCGTATACCTCCCTCCCACATCCCCTGTTTCCCTTCCCCCAACCACTCTGCCGCAACCCTACAATTTTATCACCCTCAATACTTTGGGTATTAAAAAGGAGGCTTGTGTGGTCAGCAGTGCTGTTCAAATGTTTGTGCACGAATATGAGTGATTGCGCATGGAGGTGCACAGGTGTATGTGTGTTTGTGGTACCTTCCTGGTGTGTGCATCAAGAAAGCAAAATTATGAGGGTTTTTATATCGGGAGTTGTCAATATTCATATATGTGTATGTATATGTATGTATATATATGTGGAGGGTATATGCATATGTATGTATAAATATATGTATGTGTAGGTGTATGTGTATATATGGGTATATAAGTGTCTATGTATATGTGTGCGTATTTATATTTGTATGTATGTATATGTTTTATAAATATATTATTATGTAATGTGTACCTAATTGTTATATGGTGATATGGGTATGGTGTGTGGTATGGTATGTATATTTGTATGTCGGGGGTGTTATTATGTGAATAGTTTTTTGTGTATAATGTCTTTGAAAAAAAAACCCCCAATACAAAAAAATAGATTTTTTGAAAGAGCTATAGTTTCGAAGTCCACCTGGATTCCCTCCTTAGGTCGAAGGGAAAGGGGGAGGAGGGGGTAAAAAGAGAGAGAGGAGAGAGACGGAAGAGTGTTTACCATCATCATGGGGCCCCCCAGTTTAAAAAAAAAACTTCCTTTTTCCTGTTTGCCCCTTTCCCTATTTCCCCGCTTTCCGGGGCCCTAAGAGGATTCGTGATCGCCACGGGCCCAAGGGAAAAACCAACTAGTTTCCTTTGTGACTCCTCGAGGAGCAGGGGCTCCCTTCCCCCATGTCTAAAATTTTCGAAAATTGAGAGGAAGGTCTCCCCTTTTTTGGGCTTTTCCCTTCTCTCCTCCCTTTAACGTATTCGGCTACCCTTTTTACTTGTTCGGACTTCCTGAAGGAGCGGCCCCCCCAGACATGTCTTCCCGCTCTGATTCTTCCCGGTTTTTCTCCATCCCCCGGCCCCTCTCTCCCTAGAAAAATCTCCATCCTCACTCCTCACGACGCTGCACCAACCTTCTTGCCCGTATTGACCCTCACCAGCAACAACCCCTTGGCTTTGTGTTTTTCCTTTGCTCTCCGCCCGCATCCCCTTACCTCCATCGACATTATTTTATCCTTTGACCGCTTCATCTCTTCTCACAGGAACTCTTTGCCTTTGTCTCTCTCCTCCATGGTGTTTTCATCCCGGCCCTCGAAACTCTCCTGCCTCCCAACCCCCCTTCCCCGACATTACTGTGAGGCCCTTCAAAACCTGGCCCGAAAGGATGTCACCTTTTTTCCCTTTTGACAAGACCGTGCCTCCCCCTTCAGAAGGCCCCCGGGCCTGTTGGATGACACTCTACCTAGCACCCATGACCAGGGCCCCCATGAAAAGCATTGCTGCTCCTTTCCCTGTGCCTGAAAGAATAGCACCCGTTTCCCGGAGGGGAAACTCTCGCAGAGGTTTAAGGTATCAACCCCCGACCCCCGCATCTTAGGGTTTTCCCAAAAAAACCCTAAGTGGCAAAGCCTCTCACTCCCCTTTTTTGGACCTTCCTCCGCACCTCTACCACTCTTTTCTCCCGCGTCCGGGGGTATCCCGGGTCAGATGAGCTTGGAGTTTACTCCCCGTTCACCAAGGTCCCCTTTATAGTCCCCTTTTTTTGCTTCAGAGGGGCTCCCCAAGGGATCCTCGCTCCCCCTGCCCACCCATTTTCCTCCAGGATTCGTTGTGTGTGGATTCTAATTCCTTTCTTTTTTAGAATCGCTTTTACTCCAGAGTTTGGTGATGTCATGGCCTCTCCCCTCCTCCGTCTTTGCAAACCTGTTTGGAATTTTTTGAGTCTGAGCTTTCCCTTTCCCTCTCCCTTTGTCGTTTTCTGGCTGAGGTATGTCACATTTGCTTTTCTGGCCTCAGACCCCGCCCCTTTTTCGGATTTCAGGCGCTGAACTCTCTGTCTCCTTCCTCCTTTCAAGGTGGAAAGGGAGCTTGAAAACAAGCTCCCTTTTTGGACACCTAGTTTTGCTTGCGGCCACTTCTTCTTTCTCCTAACAGGAAGCCATGCATAGTGGTTTTGTCTTCTTTCATACATCTCTCCATGTAAAGGAGGTGTTTCCACCTCGGGTTTCCCCCCACGCCCTCACAATCTGGACCCCCCGTCTGGATGGAGGATCAAAATTCCCCATGCTCGTCTCCAAACGGGGGTACCCTGGTCATGTTCCGAGTCGTATTATCCAGGGGAGGTGTACCTTCTACCATGACTCCTCTCCAAAAAGACTCATCACCCGCCCGCCTCAGCCTACATTACCTGAGGAGATCTACCTCTCCATTACCTCTTACCCTCCAAAATGCACTGATCTTTCGCCCGGTGAACACTCTTATCGCAACCTGGTCCAACCAGCCCCCCTCTACCCTCTAAGGGGGGCACCTATGTTGTTCCTTGGCCCCCCTGTGATAAGCAGTAAATTTTGGGGAAAAAAGGCCCAACCTCACTAAGTTTGTCTCAACATAAAATATCTGCCAAGGGACACAAAAACAACGCCTTTTTTTGCCATCATGAGACACAGGCCATCAGATGGCTGGCACAGCACGATTGTCTTTTCCCTTTTGCTGATGTCCCCACCGCAGAAATGGAGGAAGCCCCAATTAAAATGCTGCCTAATTTCAACTTGAACAGCGGGTATTCCCCCCGCTAAGTCCCTTGCATCCACATCCCCCCCTTTCCCCTTTTGCCAGCCACCAGGTGCATAGTCCCCCCCCCATCCCCCCGACCTGACTTTACCCCCCTTCGTTCCCTTCACTGTCCTCACCTGCCCCGGGTTTTCCGCATTGCCTATCCCCCTCTCTCTTTTTTAAACCCTCTCTCTCCCTTTCCTCTTTCCTCCGGGCTGTACAGTGGTCGTGTCGGTCTCATCGAGGGGTCGGCGATTCAGCCGAGTCAGCACCAGCTGACATACGTGAGGAGTCGGCATTAGTCGACACAGCCGGGCTCCCCTAGGCATGCCCGGGGAGGCTAAGCTTTGCTATCGGACTTTTCCTTATCCTTTCCTCTTCAGACCGAGGATGGGAAACCGTTGGATTTTGAAAGTGCATTCCCTTTAATAAATCTAGTTTTCGATTGTGGGTTTTCTACCATAGTATCAGCACGGAAGGGTTTTTACCCTTTATTTAATAGTCTATGTTTTTATATGCATGTACCAAAGTTAATATGTATGTGGTAAAAAAAAACGTACTCATAAATTATGTTGCATACACTTGTTTTATAAGCATATTATGACTAAAAAAATAGTGTACGAGTCATAAGTATGTGTACAGATTTGCCTGTGGTTCAAATATGTGGGGGCGTAAAAACATTATGTAGCGCTATATGAAAAAAGAAAAAAGGTTTTACTTCTGCGGGTGATCAACTATGTCTGCACTAGGTGTCATTTTATAAAAGAAAACATGATAAATAAATTCACATATTGCACTTCTAGCTCCCCCTTAAGTCCTACTAGCCCTAACCCCTTGGAGGGAATCCGGTAGACTTTCTCCCCCCCCCCCAGAACCCCTAAGCGTAGGTGGGGGGGGGGGGGGTAATTGGCTGTCTACCCTCAAACAAAAAACCAGACTGCACAAAAAGAGCAATGTCCCTCATTCCCTGGAGGTGAAGGAGCTCCTGTTTTTCAACAGCGATCAGGGTCGCTCCAGAACAGATGGTGCTAAAATTTTTTGGTTAAAATCTGGCAGCCCCACGTTGATGAACATTTTTCCCTATAATTAAAACAATGAAATGAATCCGACTTATACATTACTTGAGGAACTCTCTTATTAAAGGTATGCTGTAGGTGAATAAAAAAGAACTGTATGGTCATGAGGTTATTGGGAGGTAAAAAAGGGTGCATGCAAGAAAGGGGGGGTTTCTTTGTTCACATATGCTTAGGAAAGAATATTATGGAATTCTATAGTATAAGCGTAAGAGTGGCTTCAGTAACAATGAAAACGTAGGATCATGAAAGTATCATCATACCGGACAAAAATACAATTTGGGTAAAAAAAAAAATATAAATAAAAAGAAGAGGATGTAGGAATACAATGCTCAAATATAAAGAAACGTGATCTCAGGGACTAGCATGAAAACAGTAAAAAAGGGAAATCGGAAAAGGGGAAATCAAAGGTTGCAATAAGAAACCAGACGATA
>NC_051428.1:9940186-9947686 GCF_015228065.2 Penaeus monodon | reverse complement strand
AACACACACACACACACACACCCCACACACAAAACATAAACTTATAAAATTTATATACATATTTAATTTTATATATATATATATATATTAATATATATATATATATAATATATATAAATTTTTAAAAGAAAGAAAGAGACAAAGATCGATAGGAAAGAGAGAGAGAGAGGAGAGAGAGAGAGGGGGAGAAGGAGAGAGAGAGAGAGGAGAAAAAGAGAGGGAAAGAGGGAGGGGGGGAAATGGGAAAGGGGGAAGGGGAAAAAGGAGAGGGGAGCGAAAATGGGGCTTTTATCAAGGCTTTCCTCGGGAAACGGAGGACTCATGGGCAGGGTGGGATGAAATGCTTACAAAATGAAACGAAAAAAACGTCAAGTGAACGGGAAAGAAAAAATTTTATTATTTATCATTAAAAACACATTCATAAATCAGACTCCCCTTTCCAGAATTAACACACATAAAATTACCAAAGGAAAATGTGTTAGGGCCCCTAAACCAACACAGCAGACGGGCTCCCCTTTTCCCCTAGCAAGCCAGAACCCAAACCCCCACAGCTTCGGGAAAAATAAAAATAGATGAAGCGCTTATCACCCTCATCACGCCCTCTGGGGCAGCGCGACCCGCTGTACCCGGGACTGGGGTTTTTTTGTCTCTATCTAGGCATCAAAGCGCAAGGGCCCATTTTCTGTTTCGCGGCTGCAGGAGACTCGGTTTTTCCTGTGAGATAAGACCGGCGGGGGCCCCCGGAGCGGAAAATGGGTGTCGGCCCCCCTGTCACTTCCCTTTTCGTTTGTTTTTTTTTTTTTTTGCTCTTTTTGCTTTTTTGTAGTTTTTGTCTGTTCCCTGCTCCCTCTCGCTCGCTTTCTCCCCCTTTTTTTGTCACTTTTAAAAAAAAAAAAAAAAAAAAACAGTGATACCAAACTTGTAAAGGGGCACCATGTACGATTTTTTTTCTAGTAATAATTCAAAAATTTGTAAATTATGTATTTTTATTGTGATGTAATCATAGCGTGAGAAAAGGACAATGTTTTTAAAATATTGATTAAAGTACAATCATTTTAAATTTGAATCTTCTTCACCACACACACACTTGTACCATAACACACCCAATTATGATAAAAATAAACATCATTTAACGGTAGGGTTTATGTCTGAGCCGCCGGGGGGGTCCAGCTGATACTCAAATTGGGGAGTTTTCAATAGATTTATGGATGCTTTTGTCTCTATGTTTAAAGTCGACTTTTATTTTTTTGTGATTCGGAAAATTTTATTGTACAAATGCAATTACGCCCCCAAAAGGGGAATTTTTATTTTGTTTCCCTCCGTGATCAATTTCCCTGTTTTTTTTTTTTCTTTCTTTCTTTTTTTTGAACGAAAAAAAAAAACAAGCAAAAACAAATGAAAAGCGACGCTGAAAGAAATTTTTCAGAAAATAAAAAATTTAATAGGGAAAAAGAATCATTTTTTGGAAAAACATTTCCTATAATGTCGTTACATTTTTTTCCCTTTTTGGGGATTTTGTTCGATTGCGATGAAATTTAAAGACAAAACGTGACAAAAAAGGTTTTTCTTTCTCAGAGATTTTTTTACAAGCGGGTGTTTGGGGCTGAAAAAAACATTTTTTTTAATTTGATTCTGGAAGAATGTTGAATTTTTTAAGTTTTTTTTAATGAGAAAAAATACTTTGGGCAAAAAAACACATCCCGACATTTTAATAAAATAATTTTAAATATATATAAATAAAATATTAAATATAAATAATTTTTAAAAAAAAAAAAAAAAAAAATTTTTTAAAAAATAAAAAAAAAGATTAAATAAAATAAAATTATAAAAATATATAATTTTTTTTTTTAAAAAAAATATATATAATATATAATAATAAAAATATATATTTTTTTTTTTTTTTTTTTTTTTTTTTCCCCACCACACCAAGTGGGAAATCCCCCCCCAAGTGAGACCCCCCTTTAGGGGGGGTTTGTCGGGCCGTCCCCTAAACCCTGCGGGTTTCAAGTGAATGCGGTATTTTTGTTTTGGGGGGATAAAAAATTTTTGGTTTGGGCCCTAGGGTCCCCTCCTGAAACAAACCCCTCTTTTTTGCCCGGAAAAAACACATAAAAGGAGCACAAAGGGGAATTTTCCGCTAAATTTTGAAATAACTTTCTGGAAACTTCCTTAGGGCCCCCCTCGTTGGTGGGCCCCGGGCATGAAAAGGGGGGGGGGGGACAGACGGGCAGGCCCCCCCGGGAAAAATCAGGGGGTGTCGGGGCCCCGGGGGGGTATTTGGGAAGGAAGGGGATTTGGGACAGTTAAGGGGTCCCTTAAGAAAGCCACCGGGCCCCCTTTTTTTTAAAAAAATTTTATTTTTTTTTTGGGGCCCCCTTTTTTTTTCCCTTTTTTTTTTTTTAAAATCCTTAAAAATTTATCTTTTTAGGGTGGTGTTCCTTGGGGAAATTTAAAATTTTTTTTTGATTAGTAAAGGTTCCCCCTCATAAAGATTTTTGGGTATTAAACACCTACCATTTCACCAAACACCAAAAACCCCCCCCCCCCTTAGGGTTTAAAAAATTATAATTAATTTGGAAGATAATTATTTTTGGTTTTTTTTTGGGGGGGGGGATTTTTTTATTTATTATATTTTTTTGGGGGTTTATTCTTTTTTTATTTTATTTATTTTTTTTAAATTTTTTTTTTTATTTTTTTTTTTTTATTTATTTTATTTGGGTTTTTTATTTTTTTTTTTTTATGTATTATTTGTTTTTTTTTTATATATTTTTTGGGGGGGGGGTTTATTAGTTGGTTGGGGGGTGGTTTGAGGGATTTTGGTAGTGGGGGGGGAGGAAAGGGGGGATTTGTGTTTTGGTGTGGGGGGGGTTTTTTGTGTTTGGTGGGGGGTGTGGTGTGTGGTGTGGGGGTTTTGGGGTTTTTTGTTGGGGGGTTTTTTTGGGGTTTTGGGTGTGGGGGGGGGTGTGGTGTGTTTGTTGGTTGTTTGTGTGGGTGTTTTTGGCGTTGGGTGTGAAAAAGGTGTTGTGCGGGGGTGTGGTGTGTGTGGGTATGGGGGGGTGTGTGTGCGGGGGGGGTTTTTTGTGTTTGTGGTGGGGTGTGTGGGTGGGGTTTTTCCCGTTTTGCCTTGTCCTGTCGCAATTTTGTGGGGGCATTGTGTTTTTTGGGGGTTTGTTGGTGTCTTTGGGGGTGTGGTGGCTGTGGTGTTGGTTTGTGCGGGTGGGTTTTGGGGTGGTGGGTTGTGTGGTGTGGTGGGGTTTTTTGTGTGTGCGTGGTGTGTGTGTGCGTGTGTGTGTGGGGTGGCGGGGGGCGGGGGTTTTTGGGGGTGGTTGGGGGGTTGTGTGTGTGTGTTTTGTTTGGTTTCTTCTCTTTTTCCCTTTCTTTATTTTTTCCTTCTTTTTCCCCCCCCCCCCTTTTTTCTTTTTTTTTTTAAGGTTTCCCCAATTTTTCATGTTGTTTTTTACATTTCATTGACCGCCAAAAACTTTTTAAAATTTTTCCCTTTTCCCTTTTTTCCCCAAACCCTCTGGGGAAAAACCTCACATGTAGTCTTTTACAATTAAAAGACAACAAATAATATTAAAAAAAAAAGGGGAAAAAAAATGGGCCCCCCCTTTTTTTTGTTCAATTTCATTTCCCCCACTTAAACTTATTTTAATTGATTATGGGGTTGGGGAAATTAAAAAGGGGGTATTTTTTTTTTTTTTTTTTTTTTTATAAAAAAAAAAAATTTTTTAAAAAAAAAATAACCCAACATAAACATTTTTTTTTTCGCAAACCCCGCGCTCGGGCGGCGTCGGAAACGCGCGACCCGGGCGGGGCTTCGGGCCCAAGGGCCCCGGGGAGGCCCCCTGCTTGGGGGTCGCTGGGCAGCCCCCTTTGGGGGGTGAGCTGCCAGTGTTTGTTCGAAACCCGGGGGGGGGCTTTCCCCGCTGGGGGTGGACGCCGCCCAGGGCCCGGGTTTTTTGGGCCGCAGCCCGGGGCAAGGCGGGTCGCCCAGTTTTGGCCGCGGGGGGACCGGCCCCGGCGGGGGCCGAATTGGCCAAGGCCTTCGGCCCCGAGCAGGATCTGGGACAGCTTGACAGGCAGGTCCGGGCCGCCCCTGAAAATCGCGGGGGAAACTCTATGCGTCCGGGGCCTGGCCTGGGCGCTGGAACACAGGGCAGGCCCGGGGCGGGTGCCGGACGACCGCTCCGCAAAAACCCCCCCCCAGCCGGGAACCTGGGCCCGCAACGGTCCTTTTGGCCTCCGCGAGGTGCGGAAATTTTCCCGGTCTCATATTGAGGCGGCAAGCCCGGGGCTTCCCCCCGGGCCCGCAGGGCCCTTGGCTGGGGCCCTGGGGGGGTGAGTTGGCGGGGAAAAGGGCACCCTTTAGCAGGGCGAAGGGGTCGTTCGGGGCCCCCCGGGGGCGGCCCTCCGGGGCGCAATCCCGGGCGGGTGGCGGTGCCCGAAAAAACGGCCCCGGGGCCCCTTTCCCTGGGCCCGGGGGTGCCGCGCGGGGGGGCCCTGCCCCCCGGGGGTTTTGGGGGGCTCCCTCTGGGGCGGGGGGCTTCGGGCGGCGCCGGGCGCCCCCTCCCCTTTGGGGGAGTCCTTGGGAGGGAAACTTCCCCCGGGCCCCCTGCTCCGCCCGGGCGCGTGGGGGCCCCCCTTTCGGGGGTCCTTGGGAGGAAAACCCCCCCTCCGTTTTTGGTGCAAGACGTTGCCGGGGGGGGCCCCCGGCATTTTCGTCCCGGGCTGAGGGAAAGCGGGTTTAGCCTTGGCCCCCGAATAAAGTTTAGTGTTGGTTTTGTTGGGTGGTTTTGGTTGTAGGGGTTTGGATTGAGGGGTTTTGGGGTGGGTTTTGGTGTGTGTGGTGGGTGTGTGTTGTGTGTGGTGTGTGTGTGTGTGTGTGATTGTGTGTGTGTTGTTTGTGGTGTGTTTTGGTGTGGTGTGTGTGGTTTGGGGTGTGATTGATTTGTGTTGTGTGTGGTTGTGTTGTTGATTGTGTGGTTTGGTGGATTGTGTTTTTTGTGATTTTTGTGTGTGTTTTTTTAAGTGGTTTGGGGTGTGGGTGTGTTTTTTGTTTTTGTTTTTGTTTTGGTTTGGGGGTGTTGGTTGTGTTTTAAAGGGTTTTTTTTGGTGGTGATTGTTTTTGGGTGAGTTGTGGTTTGGTTTTTGGTGTGTTGGGTTGTTTTTGGTTTTTTTGTGTTGTGTGTGATTGTGTGTGTTGTGTGTGGTTGGTGGTGTTTTTTTTGGCGTTTGTGTTTTGTTGGTGGGGGGGGTGTTTGTGGGGGGGGTGTGGGTTTTGGGGGGGGGGGGTGTTTGGGGGTTTGGGGTTTTGGGTTTTTGTGGGGGTTTTTTTTTTGGGCCTGAGGGGGGTTTTGTTTTTTTTGTGTGGGGGTGTGTGTGGGGTGGTGTGTTTTTGGTGGGTGGTGGTGGTGGTGTGGGGTGGTGGTGTTTTGGGGTGTGGTGGTTTTGTGTGGTGTGGTGGTGTGTGTGGTTTTTTTAAAAAACGGGTTTGGTTTTCTTTTCTTTTTTTGCGTTTGGGGGGAGTTTGGGTTTTTTCTTGTGGGGGGCCGCCTTTTTTTCCCCCCAAAAACGGTCCCAAAACCCCCCTGGAAAAAAAAATGGAAAAATTTTTCCCCCAACCTCAGGGGGGGGTTTTTTTTGGAAAGCAATCCCCAATCCCCCCCCTTTTCCCCTCCCTCCCAAAACCCATACCTCATTTGGGAAAAAGAAAAAACCCCCGTTTTGGGGGGTGATAACAACCCTTGAACCATTCTTTCAATTTCCTAACCCTTTAAATTGAACAAAAAATTTGGGTTTAGGGGAAAAAAGGGGGGAATTTTATTTTTGTTTTATTAAATATTTTGGGTTTTGTGGTTTTGGTTATAAAAAAAAATAAAAAAAAAATCACCCCCTTTTTCCCCAAAAAATTTTTATTCTTTTCCCCCGGCCGAGGGTCAGGGGGAAAAAAAGGGGAATTCCGGTCCCAAGGCAAAAAAAGAGCAAAGGGGGGGGTCCTGGTAAAAGGTCATTTCCCTCCCGGGACAAATTCAAAAGCGTGAAATTGCGGGGGGGGGGTTTTTAGGGGGGGAGGGCACGGGGCCGTCGGTTGGAATTTTTTGGGCCCAATTGGAGGGGGTCCCGTGTGGAACTGGGAAAACATCAGGCAAATTTCAGTAAAATTCGGGCGGGGGGGGATAGAAAGGGGGGGGGGGGGTTGGGGAAAGGGGGGGGAGGGGAAGGGCTGGGAAAGGTTTTTTGAAGAAAGGGGGGGGGGGTCCTCCGGGTGGCTTGACTGTAGGCTAAATTTTGGGCGGGCTTAAGGCACTTTCCGCCAAACCCGGGTGGAAGGTGGGCTTCGCAGTCCCCTTTTTGGGGAAAAGGGGGGAAACCCTTTAAATTCTTGATATTAGGACCCCCTTTTTGGTTTGTAAATTTCCCTTTTTCTGGGGGGTGGGCCCCCGTAAAAGGGGTTTTTTGGGCCAAAACCTTCAGAAAGATTTCCCGGAGGTCATGTTGCCCCCTTTCGGCGGGGGCGAAAAGATTCGGCGTTTTCAACCCTTCCTTTTCCCCTTTAAAAGCGGGGGGCCTTCCTAAACCTCCAAAATTTATTTTTTTTTTTTTTTTTTTTTTAAAATTTTCCCCCCCCCCCCCCCCCCCCAAACCCCCAAAAAAAACCCCCAAAAACCCCCCCCCCAAAACCCCTTTTTTTTTTTAAAAAATTTTTTAAAAAAAATTTTTTTTTTTTTATAATTTTTTTTTTTTAAAATATAAATTTTATTTTAAAATTTTTAAAAAAATTTTTTTTTTTTTATAAATTTTAAAAAAACCCCCCCCCCCCCAAAAAAACCCCCCCCCCAAAAACAACCCCCACTTTTTTTTTAAAAAAAAAATTTTTTTGTGTTTTTTTTGTTTTGTTTGGGTTGTTGTGTGTGGGGGTATTAAATTTTTTTTTATTTTATTATTTTTATTTATTTTTTTTTAATTTTTTTTGTATTTTTGAATTTATTATTATTTTTTTTTAAAAATTTTTATTTTTTATTTTTATTTTTTTATTATTTTTTTTTTTTTTTAAAAAATTTTTTTTTTTTTTTTTTTATTTTTTTTTTATTTAAAATTTTTTATTGGTTGTTGGGGTTTTTTGGGGTGGATTAACCTTGATTTTGTTTACTTTTTTTTTTAATGAAGCCCCTTTTTTTTTTGTGTCGTCTTCTTTTGGGTTTTTTTTTTGTTTTTTTTGGGGGCAAGTTTTTTTTCTTTTTCCTTTTGGGTTTTTTTTTTTGTTTGTGTGGTTTTTTTTTTTGGGTTTTTTTTTTTCTTTTTGGTTGTTTTTAACACATTTAAAATTTATCTTTTTTTTTCTTTATTCAAACCCCCAAAAAAAAAATAATTTGGGGAAAAAAAATGAGCAATAACCCCTTTTCCGTAAGGAAGGGCCCGTGGAGAAAGGGGGAAGGTAACTTTTTTTACTCGGTAACTCTTGGGAAAAAAAACCCCAAGTAAGGTTTTTTTTGTTTA
>NC_051428.1:9928730-9931230 GCF_015228065.2 Penaeus monodon | reverse complement strand
CTGAGCGGCAGCTGCCTTGGCCCTCCGATCAGCTCGCTCATTCCAGCTGATTCTAACATATGCTGGCACCCAACACAGTTATCCTCATGAGAGCTGACATCAATGCAAGCCAGCCTTGAACCTCCCTTACCACTGGATGTGATGAGGTTAAGTTCTTGATTGTTTAAAAAGCACTACGAAAGTTGCAATGCATTATAACAGAATGGTTCATAAAATTCTTATATTCATTTCAACTGCTGCAAAGAATATCGAGGCTGCTGAAGAAAGACTACCAACTGCAGTCTTCCTCCTGCTCACTGCTACAAAGCCCACACCATTTTAAGATTTCGAACCATCTGTATATAATACATCTGATCCTTTTACTTCGAAGTGTGTAGAAGAAATCTTTCCCTCATTTCTGCTTTGAACCTATCCCCGTCTCCTATTTCAACCAAATCCAGCTCGACTAGATTAGTCCAAAGGGGCAATTGGGGATTACAAACAGTTAGAATCTTAGAAATATTCAAATTATCTTCACAAGATTCCTCATTCTCCTACTATAGAGTCTGCTGTCCTCAAGGAGGTTGAGATCCTTTGTAGTCTCGTGTAGTAAATCAGGTCCATGAAATCCCGGTGTAATGAGAGAGGTGGTTCGTTACTCTCAGTATCCAAGTGACTCTACAGGTGAAGATTCTGAGAGCTTAACTATGAAATGAGTCCAATATCCAGAGGGTGTGGGTGTTGCAGATGCATAAGCCTCACATCCATAGTTGTACTTTACCTCTTGGACAAACCGCAGTGGGTTTGCTCCTAAATAGATGGAAGGATGGAATTTTTCTCTTTTGTGGAAATGCATAGCCATGGTCTAAACGTGAAGAAATTTTGAAACCATGGTATGTTGTTCACTGCACAACCTAATTTACTTCTGCCTGCATGTGTCCTTGCACATCCTGTAAGCTTCTTTCTGACAGTATGGTGTGAAGTCTTCAATTAGAACGACCTTTACGACGTCATTGATAGCAATGGCAAACAGGGTCACAAAGACCCTCCCTTGTGGGTGGTTTTGGAGAATGTCCCGGTTGGAAACTTGAAATGTGTGGGTGTGTCACTGTTCAGTAAAACTGCGTCTTCTCTTGAGAACAAGAACTCCAAGCTCTTCCTCTTGGGTTGCATTGAAATCTCCCAAGAGAAGAAATGGATGAGGTAACTGCCCAAGTAGATCTTCAAAATCATTTTATTGAGATTATGTGGTGGAAGGTAGATAGATGCAACAGTGTAATGTCGTGTCAAGCCTGTCCTCACGGCCTTCACCTGCAGTATCATGTGTAGGTGGATGGCCTGAGAGGTAATGTATCATTATCAAGGGCCCCATTGTGAGCTTGAACTAGGAATCCTCTCACGGAAATCAAATGATTTTCCCTGATTTCTTGGAACAGGCTGAGGATTCCTTTGCTTGGGGAAAGGGCAGACCAGAGTCTTTGGTTCTGGGACATTCTGTCTAGCAGAGGAAGCCCCTGTGGCTGTGATGGCAGATGGAGCTGTCACCACCGAGGCCTCTGGAGCCTTGCGTGATGGCTCCAAAGACCTTACTTTGGAAGGGTGAATCTCCTCAATAGACCCCTCACTCCTACTTCAATCTGGTGATGAATCAATGAATATCAGGCTACCATCTCACTGTGGTGAAGACCAATGATAGCATGCCTTTCATGGATATTGATATTTTTGAAATGCATCAAAAGATAATTGAGGTGTTTCAACATGAGGTATCTCCAAGGATTGTGTTGAAACACCCCACTTATCAATGGATATTGATATTAAAAATATATCAGTATCCATGATGGGTATGCTATCAATGGGCTTCACCATAAGGTATCTATTATATAAGATACTTTCATATCTACCAGGTAAGATTTCCTTGTCGGACTGAAGAGGACTTTTCTCCTTATCTGGTCTGGGAGCCCAGGAAGCATTCCAGTTCCCATTCTTGCCCTTTGGAATCTGGAAAGGTTCCAGAGTGACAACAGGTGATGTTCAAGAAGGGTTGGCCAGAGGATATGCATATGTCGTTAGGGAGAGAGACAGTTCTTTGTAACTTTTTAAAAAGCATACGAATTAGAATTCTTCAATTCCATATCCCCCACCTACCATGGAGTCCAAAGAGTGGAAGTTTTAGGTTGAGGCATAAATACACCCACCAGCCACAGGGGCAGTGTAGAAATGAACACAGTCGCTAACCAGTGCTAATGGCTGTCGTGGGACCTATGCAATGTCGACTGGGCAGTACCTGATTGACCACAGCCATATTTGACCAGCCGATTGACTTGACTGGGTTTTGATCAAGCCACCCGTCTAACCAGAATAGAGGAACAAAGAGGTGTGTTGCTAGACACACCTCCCAGGTCCAAGATGAACCAGGGGTGGGTGCACCATCCCCTCTCATAAGCCTTAGTATACCCAGAAGCCATTTTATCTCATCCCTCTCTGGTGACCCCTCCAGTATGGGTAGCCCTCTGGTCCGGCT
>NC_051428.1:9918730-9923730 GCF_015228065.2 Penaeus monodon | reverse complement strand
AATTTTTTGTTTGCCAAAATGTTTATAAGCTGATTACTTTAATTACAAAGAAACATAATATAAGAAAACAAACAAATTAAAATACTTACACTTACATCAAAGGATAAACATATAAATACAAAAAGATGTTATACATATTCATAAACTAATAAATACCTAACGCTCGATATAAAGAAATTTAGTATCACAATAATAAATCATTATTATTTCAACTCACCGAAAGTTATGCTCTCCTCTCCCTTCCCATTTTCATGAGTCTTATACTCACTAAGTGGCCCAGCAAACCTTATGTTCGCTGCCGGGACGGTGAGCAGCCTTATGCTTTATATAAAAACGAAATATTCAAAAAAAAGGGGTCTTATTCTCGTTTATAAACAGCGAGCCATATGCTCTCTGTCCCGAACGTCTTCCGCTCAAGCGGCTACGAGTTAAAATAATATTCTATATTAAAATAATATTCTAAAATAATATTGATTATAATTGTGACTAAAACGATATTAAATGAATGTATAATTATTCCAGTATCATAGCCTAGTTTTTGTTTTGTGAATTACAGTTACAAAATATGTGACATATAAGAAGTAAATACGTATTGATTTTGGTTGCGTTTTATAAAACCTTTCAAGGATATAAAATAATAATTATTATCTTTCTTTATAAAACGTATTGAATATTATTTGTTTGTGAATCAAACACATAATTTTACATATATATAGGGAATATTATAATATTAAAAATAAATATATATAATAATATATATATATATATATATTATATTAAAAAATAATTATATAATATATATATAATATATTATACAATATATAGTATAACATATATAGCATATATATAATAATATTATTAATTAAATATATATATATAAAATTTTATATATAAATATATATATATTTAAAAAATTAATAAAATTAAATATATATATCTTATAATTTTTTAAAAAAAAAAATTTAATATATATTATAAAATTGATATATTAAAATATTATATATAATTATATATTATAATAATATAATTTTAAAATCTATATATTATAATATATATTAAAATAATATATTATAAATATTTTATAATATTATAAAATTTTTGTTGTATGTTGGGCATGTATCCTCTCCTCTTTCTTTTTTCTCCCTCTCTCTCTCTTCCCCCTCTTCCCCCCTCTCTCTCTTCTCTCCTTTCCCCTCTCTCTCTCCCTTCTCTCCTTTCTCTTCTTTTAAAAAATATAATATAATATAAAATTAATTAATATTATATAAATTATTAATATAATAATTATAAATTATAATAATATATAAATAATAAATATAAATAAATATTTAAAAAATAAAAAATTTAAATATATATATTATAATATATACATATTGTGTGGTGGGGTATTGGGAGTGTGGGGGTGTGTGGGGGTGGGTGTGTTGTGTGGTGTGTGTGGGTGTGTGTGGGTTTTGGGGGGGGTGTGGGTGTGGGGGGGGTGGGTGGGGTTGTGTGTGGATGTGTGGATTTTGTGTGTGTATATATTTTTTATTTTTATAATTTATTTATAATAAAAAATATGAGTTTAAAATATTATATTAAAAAACAAAAAAATGGGGGGGTTTTTTATTTTTAATATATATAAAAATTAAATAAAAATAAAATAAAAAAAATAATAATATATATAATATATAGATAATATAATAAATTAAACAAATTATATAAATTATTTGCTAAAGGTTTTGGATAATATGGGAAAATATATTTTAAAAATGTATAAGGTATATTAAAATATAATATAATAATAATAATAAATAATATAAGAAAATTTAATATTTTAAATAATAATATTAAATAATAAAAGGGGTAATATATATATGATATATAAATTATTATATATATATATTTTAATAATATATTTTAAAATATTATATATACCCCAAAGGGGGGGTCATTTAATATGCTTATACTTTCCTATAATAAAAATATGTAGAAGGTTGCGAGGCGTTTTTTGGGGGGTTTAGCAAGTCCCCCCTAGCAATTTTTTTTTTAATTTTTAGCTATTCCACTTTTAAGCTACAGCCAAAGCTATAAAAGTGTAATTTAGGAAAAAATCTTGAGGTTGTGCTCCTTGAGGGTGGGTGCAAGCCCAAATTTTAGGGGGGGGAATCCAAATCCTTTGGGGGGGGAGGGAATTATCCCACACACACATACAACCCCACACCCAAACACACACACCCCACCCACACAAACCCACACCCCCACCCCACCAAACCCCACACACACAATTTTAATAATATATTTTTTTATTTTATAGTTAAAAAAAATATATAATATATATTATATTATAAAAATATAAAATTCCAAAAATATATTTTTATATTTTATTAAAATGTTTTATTGTGTGTGTGTGTGTGTGTGTGTGTGTGGGTTGATATAAAAAATTTTATTATATATTATTTATATTTATATATATATATATAAATATATATATATATGTGTGTGTGTGTGTGTGTGTGTGTGTGTGTGTGTGTATGTGTGTGTGTTGTTGTGTGTGTGGGGGTGTGGGGTGTGTGTGTGTGTGTTTGTGCGTGGTGCATGTTGCATATACATACATAATTTTAAAATAAAATATATTATATATATAATTAATATTATATATATATAAAATATATATATATATAATATATATATATATGTATATATATATATCCCATATATATAATATATATATATTATATATATATAATATATATATATATATTAATATATATATATATATATATATATATATTTATATATATATATATATTCCATATATGTGACCAGTTGGCCGATTAAATTCGCGGCCACCCTAAGGTTATGGAACTCTAACTGGTAAAACTAGTGCACTCAAGTATAAAATATTTGTTGTTAAATAAATAGTGTTTAAAAGGTCTAAACGAGCTCTCCACTTCATTTCCTATATTCAAAATTAAATGCATAAATAAATACATAAAGAAATAGATTTTATTACTTTTGATTTCCTAATCGAATGTTAATGATCTAACTAAAGGATATATGTTTCCCTGAACTAAATGATGTATAATAATAGTAATAATGATAATAATGATAATAATAATAATAATAATAATAATAATAATGATAATAATAATAATAATAATAATAATAATAATAATAATAATAATAATAATAATAATAATAATAATAATAATAATAATAATAATAATGATAATAATAATAATAATAATAATAATAATAATAATAATAATAATAATAATGATAATGAATACATGAATATTACGTAAAACCGTCTGTTGCCCTTTGCATATCATTTATACACTAATTACCGTTTTTAATTGATAGTATACTCATCGGAAGAATGAAAGAAGAAGAAGAAGAAGAAGAAGAAGAAGAAGAAGAAGAAGAAGAAAAATCCGTATATATTGTCCATATTTGTTTTCCCTTGTTCAGTCAGGAAGCATCTGTGTAACATATAAGGAAGTTCTATGTAATTTAGATGTTAGTTCAGGGAAGCATATATCCTTTAGTTAGATAATTAACATTCGATTAGGAAATTAATAGTAATAAAATCCGTTTCTTTATGTGCTTATTTATGCATTTAATTTTAAATATAGGAATTGAAGTGAAAAGCTTGCGTAGACTCTTTTTTAAACACTGTTTATTTAACAACGAATGTTTTTTTTTAACATTCTGGAAGAAAGCAGCGGATAAAAAAAAAAAAAAATTTAATACTTATCCGCCTTAAGGTTTCCCCCTCTTAAAATTATGTATACTTTAAAAAAATATACTGAATTATCGCACATTGACATGCTACACTACTGTCTATTATTATCTTCCCCTTCCTCTTTCATACCATTTAAGCTTCGATAACAATTTATGCTAAATAGTAGCTAACTGGGGGCCGTGAAAGTACCGCGATTATGTTATGTTTCATGACTGAAAAAGACAGAACAAATTAATATATAAGGAGCCTTTGTTTAGCTCTTTGGGGAAACAAACATTTAAGTTAAATGGTAATCAATTTAATGTTATGAAAATGAGAGAGAAAAAAAAAAAAAAAAAAAAAAAAAAAAAAAAATATATATATAATTATTATATATATATATATATATATATATATATATATATATATATATATATATATATATATATATATATATATATACTATACACGATTTTATATCTATGTAAGCTGTAAGAAATATTGCTGAAGAGGTTAACATTCAAATGAAACATAAAGACTGTATGTATTTTTTATATACATTCATATGTATTTTATTTCAAATATAAAAATTTGCGACAAAATTTGCTTATACTTTTTTATTCATTTTTACTTAGGAATAGGATTTATGTTTTTATATTTGAATGCACTACATTATTACCAGATGAAATTCAGGCTCGATAACTTGCCCGCAAATTTATTCGGACAGCTGTATATAAATATAGATTATATGTAAATACATTAATACATGTTTATATATATATACATATATATATTATATACTATATATATATATATATATATATATATATATATATATATATATATATATATATATATATATATATATATATATATATATATATAGATAGATAGATAGATAGATAGATAGATAGATAGATAGATAGATGTGCGTGTGTGTGTGTGTGTGTTTGTGTGTGTAAGAACAACAATAATAACAATAATGGTAATTATGATAATATGGTAATAATAATAACAACAACGGTATCATTGATAATAATAAGGATAAGGATAATGATGACAATAATGATAGTAATAAGGATAACCATCATCATAATAATGATAATAAAATGATAATAATACTAACAATAACAATAAAGCAATAATAGCATCAACAACAACAGGAATTACGCAATTACAATACTGATTACAGAATAACCAAAGTACAACAAGCAACATTATAATGTTATTAATAATGATAATAAAATCAACACTGACAGCTACAAAATAATAACAATGATAATGTGAACACACT